>NW_024081284.1:544203-579864 GCF_003009895.1 Hyaena hyaena
AAAGAGTATCCAATGGAAAAAAGACAGCCTCTTTAACAGATGGTGCTGGGAGAACCGGACAGCAACATGCAGAAGAATGAAACTAGATCATTTTCTCACACCATACACAAAAATAAATTCAAAATCGATAAAGAACCTGAATGTGAGACAGGAAACCATCAAAACCCTAGAAGAGAAAGTAGGAAACAACCTCCTTAACCTCAACCGCAACAATTTCTTACTTGACACATCCCCAAAGGCAAGGGAATCAAGAGCAAAAATGAACTATTGGGACCTCATCAAGATAAAAACTTCTGCACAGCAAAGGAAACAATCCATAAAACTAATAGGCAATCGACGGAATGGGAAAAGATAGTTGCAAATGACATATCAGATAAAGGGCTAGGTTCCAATATCTAAAAGGAACTCGCCAAACTCCACACCCGAAAAACAAATAATCCAGTGAAGAAATGGGCAGAAGACATGAACCAACACTTCTCCAAAGAGGACATCCAGATGGCCAACAGACACATGAAACGATGCTCAGCGTCACTCATCATCAAAGAATACAAATCAAAACCACACTGAGATACCACCTCACCAGGTTAGAGCATCTAAAATGAACAAATCAGGAGACTATAGATGCTGGCAAGGATGTGGAGAAATGGGCACCCTCCTACACTGTTGGTGGGAATGTAAAGTGGTACGGCCCCTCTGTTAAACAGTGTGGAGGTTCCTCAAAAAATTAACAAGAGAACTCCCCTATGACCCAGCAATAGCACTGCTAGGAATTGACTCAAGGGATACAGGAGTGCTGATGCATAGGGGCACATGGACCCCAATGTTCACAGCAGCACTTTCAACAATAGCCAAAACATGGAAAGGGCCTAAGTGTCCATCAACGGATGAATGGATCAAGAAGATGTGGTTTATTTATACAAATGGAATACTACATGGCAATGAGAAAGAATGAAATCTGGCCATGTGTAGCAACATGGATGGAATTTGAAGGGCATTATGCTGAGCGAAATAAGTCAGGCAGAGAAGGACAGATACCATATGTTTTCACTTATAAGTGGATCAGGAGGAACTTAACGGAGGACCATGGAGGAGGAGAAGGGGAAAAACTAGTTGGGGAGAAGGAGGGGGAGGGAGGCAAACCATGAGAGACTCTTGAAAACTGAGAACAAACTCAGTGCTGATGGGGGTGGGGGAGACAGGAGGGAGAGAGAGGGGAGGGGGCAGGGGAGGGGAAGGGGAGTAATGGGCATGGAGGAGGGCACTTATTGGGATGAGCACTGGGTGTTATATGGAAACCAAGTTGACAATAAACTATGAAAGAAAAAATAAATAAATAAATAAATAAATAAACAAATAAACGTTAAAAAAATTTCTTTAAGGAGTCACTCCACATTCCCTCATCTCTCCAGCTTCTGACAAGTACTAATGTACTTTCTGTCTCTCTGGATCTGACTCTTCATTTGCTATAAATGAAATACATGCGAGGCATCTTGAGTCTGGCTTCTTCCACTTTGCCAGATGTGTTCAAAGTTTATCCAGGTCACAGCATCGATCAGCACTTCCTTCCCATGGCTAGGTGACAGTCTATCATATGGACAAACCACATTAAATTTACGCATCCATCAACTGCTGACGTTTGGGCTTTTCCCACTATGGCTGTATGCACAATGCCACCGTCAACATTCACACGTGTTTCTGCGTGGACGTACATTTATCACTTCTCTCGGGCACAGAGACCCAGAACTGCTGGGTCATACAGCAATCACATCCAGTGCCTTGTCTTCCATGGTGGCTGCACCGTTTTACAATCCCATCAGCAGCGCCCAGCGTTCCGGTTCTCCCACACACGAACCAATGCTTCGTTATGGTCGGTCTTGTGGGTTACAGCCATCCTAGCAGGTGGGAAGTGGTATCTCAACGGGGTCTTGACTTGTGTTTCCCGATAGGTCATGATGAGCATCTTTCCTTGAGCCTATTAGCCATTTGCATGGCTTCTTTGGAGAAATGGCCCTTCAAATCTGTATTCATTTTCAAGGTTGCTGTAAAAAGTACCACTAACTGGGTAGCTTATAACAACAGAAATTTATTCTCTTACAGTTCTGGAGGCCAGAAGCTCAAAGTCAAGGTGTAGGGCCATCCTCTCTCTGAAGGTTCCAGGGGAGAGAAGGTTCCAGGCCTTTCTCTCACTCCCAGTGCTGCTGGCAGTCAGTTTTCTGTGCTTGTTGATGCCTCAATTCCAATCTCTGCCTCCTTATCACACGCTGGTCTGTGTGTCTGTCTCTGTGTCTCTTCTTAGAAGGACACAGTTACATTGGATTAAGGGTCCACCCTACAACATGACATCTCAACTAATTCCATCTGCCACAACCCTATTTCCAATTAAGCTCACACTCACAGGTCCCTAGGGGATGTGACATAAATGTTCTTTTAAGGGGACCCAAAATCAACCTACAAGGTTTTTATCATGAAAGCCTGTTGGATTTCATCAGCTGCTTTTTTCTGTTCCTACTAAGATGATCGTATGGTTTTTGTCCTTCATTAATACGGTTTATTACATTTATTGATTGACCCATCCTGCATGCCTGGGATAAATTCCACTTGGCCATGGTGCTGACTTCTTTGAATACGTTGCTGAATGAAGTTTCAAAGAACTTCGTTGAGGGGGCACCTGGGTGCCTCGGTCAGTTAACCATCTGACTTCACCTCAGGTCATGATCTCGAAGTTTGTGAGTTCAAGCCCTGCGTCGGGCTCTGTGCTGACAACTTAGAGCCTGGAACCTGCTTCAGATGCTGTCTCCCTCTCTCTACCCCTCCCTTGTTCTCTCTCATTCTCTCTCTCTCAAAAACAAATAAACATTTAAAAATTTAAATAAAGTATTTTGTGGAGGATTTCTGCTTCTATATTCATAAGGGATAATAGTCTGTAGTTTTCGTGTAGTATCTTCATCTGGTTTTGATATCGGAGTAAACACTGGTCTGAGAGAATGAGTTAAAAAGTGTTCTCTCCTCTTCTATTTTTTGGAAGAGTTTGTGAAGAGGTTTGTAGAATTCAGCAGGGAAGCTATCACCCTGAGCTTTATAGAAAGTTATTGATTATTGATTTACTCTCTTTACTTGCTATATATTTATTACAAATTTTCATTTCTTTTGAAATCCATTGTCATAGTCGCATCTTTCTAGGATTTTGTCCATTTCATGCAGGTTAACTAATCTGTTGACATGCAATTGTTCATGGAATAACCCTTTTTATTTCTAGGTGCTTGGTAGGAATATCCCCTTTCATTCCTGACTTTAGTAATCTGAATCTTCTCTCTTTTTTCTCGGCCAGTCTAGCTAAAGGTTTATCAATTTGGTTGATCTTTCAGAGACACAGTTTTGGGGTTTGTTGATTTCCAGATGTGTTGGATTAAGTGCTTGATAGTTTGTAAGTAACGGAAATGTGTGATTTGTTTTGAAAGAGTTTTATAATAAAAATAATTAGAATTTTTTTTTTTTAACCTCGTGTTTTTCTAAGCAAGCTTCAGTCATCTGGAAAACAAACCCAGGGAACCTGTCAATAACTGGGAACTAGATGTACCGTGAACGGTAGGTTTTCACTCCCATATTCTCTGTCTCCTCCTCCCCTATTCTATTATTCATAGATTGGATAAGAGTTCAAAAATAAAAGCTCAATTAACTACATAAATCTTATAGGAAATAAAGACCCAGGGTTTAGTCTCCTGGGCTCCCAGAAGGTTAAAAGCAAAGGTCGTCAGTGGTCCTCTCGCAGGAGAGAAGCCGTGACTGTGGGGCAGGGCTGTGACTTCAGTCCTGTGACTGTGGGGCAGGGCCGAAGTCTGGCCATGAGACATGGTCTTCGAGAGCCCCAGGCCACTTGCACGCCCTGTGAAGAGAGCAGCGCTAACAGCCAGCCCCCCTGACGCTTGCTACCTCCTCCATCCAGACACTCCCGGTCAACAAACGTATACGGAGACTCGCAGGACTGGCGGCAGTGGCGGTGACCTCCTGGCCGCGCCTTGAGGAAGGAGCGTGTGGACGCGGTACAAGTGCGTGCCAGCAGCAGAGAAGCCGCAGAGGGAAGACGGCGTGAGTGCGGCGGCGCGTGCAGCTCGCACCTGAGATCCGAGAGGACTGGGCCTTCTGGACGCGAGCGTCCTTAGCGTCTCCGTGCTGCTCCATCAGGGGCCCCAGGCCGCTCGTCCCGAGGGCTGGGGAGGGAGCACCGCGGTCTCCGGACCGAGAGCGAGCGAGCAAGGGCTGTGCAGGAGCGTAAAGATTTAAAAGGACCCCTGGGTGACCTTCTCGCTTGGGTTTCGGGCCCCGATACAGCTCTGCAAACAGCACAGCGGTTGCGGTCCGCTTCGCTTCCCGCGGGAAAACCAAAGTGAAACGAGGTTGGCTGCCACGTGCTGCCACATGCGAGCCCCTCCTTCTGGAGGCTGAGGCTGTTTGGGTCAATGCGGTACAGAGAGAGCCGCAAAGTGGCTCCACGGGGGCGTCCCGCCCTGGGCCACCCAGCAGGGGAGCCCCCAGCTCACGGGAGGCCCGGGCGCAGAAGCCGCGAGCGCGCCTGGCCGCACCTCCACGGTGGCAGTGCCCGTGTCCGAGGCCCCCTGGCTCGCAGCAACTTGCAAGCGGAACGAGTAGACGCCCTCCGTCAGATCTGAAAGCTGCAGGGCCGCGGTGGGGTCGGAGCCACCGATGACATCCTGCAAAACCACACGATTCATGAGTCCACGCTCAGTTCCCAATGACGGTCTTCTGTTGGGATCGCCCACGACGCAAGATCACACCCTGGGCTGATACGTCAGGAGTCAGGGGGGTGCTGACTGAGCCACCTGCCCCAACACGTGCGTGCTGCGAAGGGCGGGCTGGAGATGAAGAAGGTTTGGGACGGCTGGAGATGGGGGTGATTCCACACTCTTCCGCAGAAAAGCATGGGGACACAGAGAGCTCTCTCACTGCTTCCTGACTGCACTGAACCATGGGCCGAACAATCATGAGCAAATCATTCATTTCGTGCAACAGAGAGAAAACCCGTCGAAATTAGGGGAAGGCACCCTCTCAGAGGAGTGTTCTGGGTCCTCTCATCAAACACAGTTTTACAAGTCTCCTCTTGGGCCTCGCCCCAGGACCTTCTCAAATGACCCAAGAGCCGGAGTAGATCACTTCTGCTCCAAAGGGCTCAGCCTCCAAAGAACTAGAGAAGAATGCCAAGCCCCCTGCCCCATACTGGCTCACAGAAGAGGGTGGTAACCAATGGGAACAAGTGCTCTCCATCGAGGGCTGTGACACTTACACACCATCTGGCTGACAAGTGTTTGTTCCAGAGGGACTCCTTCAGTCCCCGCCCTGGGACCACTTCTTTGGTGTGTCTCCACGTAGCAGGAATGAACGTGCCTACATTTATAACCTAAGATGTGAAGGAATCTAACCGGGAGGAACATCGGCCAGGAACTGAAAACTGGGTCTGGTTTGGCTAAGGATGAGTTAATTGACCTTGGCCAAGTCATTTTCCATGTCTGTGCCTCACTTCCCGTATGTATGAAATGGAAACAGCAGTCTTTGACCTACTGGTCAAAGTGCACTGCTAGTGCACTTCACTAGCAGGAAGTGAGGAAAAGGGAAAATCCACTCAGACCAAACAAGAACAGCTGGGAAGCTGTAGAATGATTGCCAAGTCCAGGAGGACCTGGCTTCGAAGCACCCCCGGGGTGATGGCGTCCTACCCTGTCCAAAGTCTGCTCAGGGAAAACATCAGACAGGATTTCAGCTTTTGTCTCAATCTGAAAGTAGCCTGCTGCCTCTGGCCCCCCAGGGGAAACCCATAAACATGACCAACTTAGTGGGGAACATGGGAAGGGAGACGAGGTCATAACAGAAATGCTTCTACGGACCTAACTGTGTTGCCTACAAATGCCGATGTTGAAGTCCAAGCCCCCAGTGTGACTGACTGGGCCTGTGAGGACACAGTTAAGGTTAAATGAACTCCTAAGGGTGGGGCCCTGATCCCACGGGGTTAAAGTCCTTAGAAGAAGAGACACCACTGGAGAGCCCTCTCTCCCTCTCTGCCCTTAGGGACGCGGGGAGAAGGCGGTCACGTGTGAGCCAAATGGAGAGCTCTCACCAGGAACCCAACCACTCAGCACATTAACCTGGTGTGGGGAATAAGTTAGGAAGTCCTTGAGCCTGCACCAGTGGGTTAACAAGGCATGAAGAACTAGAAAGCCACTGGATGTACACCCCCAAGTTTGGGTAAACAAGAATCAGTAAACCAGATTAGGTAATCCAGGCAAAGGCCCCCAGTATAGGACAAAGGTATAGGAAAAATAAACCTCAGGATGAAAAACATCCAAGATGAGGTAAACAAGATTAGGTATTCAGGGCAGAAGTGCCCTCCCCCCCAGCTAGTAGAATAGCAGAAAGCTGCTTTCACAGAAGGAAGGAAGGACAAAAACAGCAAAACAGGGCTATAGACGGCAGCAGGGCAAAGTTGCCCAGAGCGGAACTAATTAGCAAAAGAAAGGTACCTTGTTGACACTGAGGTGGCACGCTCTTTCTTGTCCCCTAGGCCAGTTCAGGTAAACAGAGATGGTGCCTCACATCTGCTGTATACAACCTTCCGCCCAGGGCCAAGATTTTGTTTTGTATTGACCCAAACCCCTAACACCACATACCTTCAAAACCCCCTTTCCCTCATGCCGAGTTAATGTTCACGGTTTCATTTTCTCTTTGTGCACGTCCATCACTATTGTAAGCCTAATAAAAATGATCCTAATAAAAATCCTAATAAAAATGATCCTAATAAAAATCCTAATAAAAATGGAGCAAGGACCCTTATTTGGGGCTCTTGTCTCCTCCTGGACATTAGCCTCTCTTGTATTCAATCCTGCATCTGCTCTCTTGCTGGACAAGAGAGAACATCAGACCTGGAGTCTATGACAACCTTGGATTTGAGGGGCCCCAGAACTGGGAGAAATGTCTGTCTTATGTAGCAGCCACCCAATCCGTGGAATTTCTGTACAGCAATCTGAGTAGACTAAATGCACGAAATTACACGTGGGCCTGAGATGACTCACTGAGCACTCACATCGGCTGCTGGGCTCTGGCTGCCCAGATGCACAGGTAGGACACAATCCCTTGGTTGTCGGTAGAACATGAACCATCCAAAGTAATGCAGTTATTGGGAAGCACAAGCACATGCCAGCCACCCTCCTGGGCTCTGGGAGGGCTGTTATTTTCTAAGTCAAATACAACAACAAAGAAAGCAAAGAGATTGATTTAAAATACTGGTGGTAGAAGCATGCCATAAAATATCCACCACTGTTCCATCTTGCAGCTACGGAAATTTAAAATATCCAAGAGGCATTATTTTCTATGCATTAGATAATGGACTTTTTTTTTTTTTTTTACTTTTTTTAATGTTTATTTTTAAGAGAGACAGAATGTGAGCCGGGGAGGGGCAGAGACAGAGGGAGACACAGACTCTGAAGCAGGCTCCAGGCTCTGAGCTGTCAGCACAGAGCCTAACATGGGGCTTGAACTCACCCCATGACCTGAGCAAAGATCAGATACTTAACTGAGCCACCCAGAAGTCCCAACATAACAGACTTTCTTATTAAAAAAAATTTTTAATGTTTTATTTCTTTCTGAAAGAGAGAGAGAGCGTGAGCAGGGGAGGGACAGAGAGAGAGGGAAACATAGAATCTGAAGCAGGTTCCAGGCTCTGAGCTGTCAGCACAGAGCCCGATGTGGGGCTCGAACTCACAAACTGTGAGACCATGACCTGAGCCAATGTCAGACCCTTAACCGACTGAAACACCCAGACACCGGTTCCTTTCTTTTTAAAATGACCTTAGTTATCAGGGTCCAGAGAGCGAAAATATTTTAATTTAAAATATATTCTGAATCATTACGTACTGGTCCACACTACGTGGCCACAGAAATGTTTATTTCTACTAGTGCCAAATCTTGCTTAAGTAAATTAAAACTTCAGTTAAAAATAATTAGGTCTTCACTCCTCCAACTGGGTGTTAGATATACATGAGCAACTAAAGCGCCACTTCTGATATAATCGCCTCAGGAGGGAGGGGCTGGGGAGAGTTAGCCAGCCTAGGGTGCGGGGGGGGGGGAGAACATAGTAAGACACAGCCCCAGTTGGGGGGATGAGGCTGCTGTGAGGGAGATCCTGCTCACTCAGGGGGAGCTCTGGGGCCCTACCTGACTCCTTGCAAATGCCCCCTTAAAATCAAGCCAAGCTACGGATGGTGTGAGGCTAGCCAGATGCTGATCCAAGGGAGAAATGAGCATCCTGTCAATGAGCAGTTGATCCAAGGGAGTAATGAGCATCCCGTCAATCCGCAGCCCCTTTCCTCCTGAGACCCCAGAGGTCAGAGCAGAGGCGACGGACCACTGTCAGCGTTTCCACAGTGTTTGCCTCACTCCCTTTTGGGGAAAACCCGTGCTGGTGAGAACCTGCGTGCAGGAGGCAGAGGCTGGAAGCCCCACTGGCAATGGACGGAGTAAGCCTGAAAACCCTTCTGTGAAGAACAATTACTAGGCCCTCTCTGGCTTCAAGACCGGACCTGAAGGCGTTCAGTCCCTTCCATGCTCATGTCCCTGTGATCCTGATCTCCACTCAGGGAGTTCCCCCAGCACCTCTCCAGACACTCCATCACTGCAGACCCACTGCTGCTCTCTGGGGACTGAGTTCATATCATGGCGTCCCCACCTGTCCATGTGCTTAAGTCACACTTCCTCAGTCACCTAGACACCCTCCCTCTTCCCTCTGGAACTGTTAGGCATCAAGTTCCAAGAATTCAGGCTCTAAGAGATCTTACCAGTCCATTGTTTTTTCTCTTTTCTCTGCTTTTGACTCCCTCTTCCCACCAAACTGTTACCTTTTAAAAAAATCCGAATCTCTCAGATAAAATGATATGACACTAGGGTTTGGTTTAACAAACTCCAGGCAAATATATGCACAATGGAATATACCATCAGTGATGAAAAAAGTGGAATCTTGCCATTTGCAACAATGTGGATGGAACTGGGGGGTATTATGCTAAGCGAAGTCAGTCAGCCAGAGAAAGACAAATATCACAGGATTTTACTCCTATGTGGAATTTAAGAAACAAAACAGATGAACATAGGGGAAGCGAAAGAAAAATAAGATAAAAAAGGGAGGGAGGCAAACCATAAGAGAGTCTTAACTACATAGAACAAACTGGGGGTTGCTGGAGGGGTGCAGGGGGGGTGAGTTGGGTGATGGGCTACATGGGTGATGGCGTTAAGGAAGGCACTTGCTGGGATGAGTACTGGGTGTCCTTGTAAGAGATGATCACTGGGTTCTACTCCTGAAACCAAGACTACACTGTATGTTGACTAACTTGAATTTAAATAAGAAAATAAACTACGAACTGATAGATGAAACAAGATAGGCAAACTGATGATGGCTGCTGAAGCTGGGTGATGGGGACAGAATGGTCCACTGAGGCTATTTTCTCTACTTTTATATGTGATTGAAAATGTCCACAATAAAACATTTGAAAAAATCCAAACCTATATCACTTTGCTAATAAGACTGCTTCAGTGTCTCCCCCCTGGCAGTGGGTATGTCCCAGCTTCCTCTTGACGTGTGACGCACACCACCCTTCAGGGTTGAGGCAGATGCTCAGCCACTCCCCAGAGCACTGAGGCCTGGCTGCTCTACAGTCCTGACGTTTCCCACCCTCCATGCTCTTTTATGCCTCTGTACTTCCACACAGCATCATCGCTCATCTCATCATTCATTCATGCATCCATTCATCTATCCATCTATGCACTCAGCCATCCATCCACCCACCCACCCACCCATCCATCCACTCATTCCAGTACCCAGCATCTGCAATGTGCCCTGAGCCACAGAGAACACAGAAGTGTCTCAGCAAAGGTCCTCAAGCAGCTCACAGCCACGGGGACGAGACACACAGACGAGTCCCTGAAGCAGAATGGCCCGGGACTGGACCACAGACTGGAAGCCACACGGAACACGAAAGCACCTCTGCTCGCAGGTTCTGGGGAAGAGAGAGAAAGCATAATGCTACCACGGGGACACGGTCGTTCACCGCCAGTAGTGACAGAAGGGCGGGGGGGGGGGCGCCTGGAGAAGGGACACGCAACAAAAGGAAACGCTGTGTGTCTGCAGAGGGAGCCTAGGACACAGCTAACGTGGACGCAGGAGAAACGAGCTCAGTACCCGCAGGGAAGGAAGCACCAGCGCTTCCAGCCGCGGCCTGGGTGGGGGCTGTGAGGCCGCGGGGACGGCGGGGCCTGGGGGCGCTGCCCAGCCCCCACCGGCCTGTCACCGGCCTGTGCCCTCGGCTCCGGCAGCGCGCACGGAGGCGGCAGCCTCTGCCAACGGCGGGGGAACCGACGGCGGGGGAACGGGGACGGCAGCGGGATGCCTGTCCTGATACCGTCAAACCACGTGCCGTCTGGGGACGTCTGACCTAACGTTCATCCGCTTCAAGTCTCTAGTGCAGCTTACGGGTCCTAAGTGAACGCCTGGTTCAGACTAAGCACGTTATTATTCACGTCTTCAGAGCGGATTCAGGATTGCAGGTGACGCACGGAAACCGCAAGGGACGTCCCAGGAGCCAGGACCTCCGCTGCCCGCAGGAACCCGGATGGGGGAGGAGCGGAGGCCGCGCACACCCTCCCGGTGCGCGCGGCTCCCGACCCGCTCCCCCGCAGCAGCCCGCCCTGCGCCTGCGCGTCCACACTAGCGCGTCCGCTCCGCCCCGGCCACGCTCGGCCACGGCCGGGGAGGTGCTGACCTCCTGCCGCCGCGGCCCGCAGCCCCGGACACAGGGCGGTGCTGGCACGCGGCCAGGGGGCGAACCCCGCCCGCGCTCCGCGCGAGGCACCCCCCGACGTGCGCCCAGAGGAGAGGGCGCCGCCCCGGTTGCCCCTGTGCCCGCTGCCGACCAGGGCGCTGCTCCCCACCGGGGAGACCCGCTCGGCGGCCGGCCGGCCACTGCCACCGGGGCCTGCTGGCTTCCACAGTCAGAGAAACGCTGTGAAAAATGCTTATTTCTTTGCATGAATCTGCAATCCCCTGATTTTTTTAAAATGTTTATTAATTTTGAGAAAGAGAAAAAGAGCATGAGAGGGGAAGGGGTGGGAGAGGGAGGTGGGATGGGAAAGAGAGAGAGAGAGAGAGAGAGAGAGAGAGAACCCCAAGCAGGCTCCACACTCAGCGCAGAGGCCGACGCGAGGCAGGATCCCACCAGGTTTCATAACCTGAGCCGAAATCAAGGGTCCGAGGGGTAACCGACTGGGCCCCCCAGGCGCCCCTGATTTCTTGATTTAAGCCAAGTACTCACATCGGGCGGGCAGGAGCTGGCCGGAAGCTAGTGGACATCAGCGTGAGCGCACATGCTGTGTCACCCAGGACTGACTCCCTCTTGTCCACGTAGCCCCATGCCCACCACAGGGCCAGCCAAGCAATAAATGCTCAAACATTTTGGTTACACGTTCAACAAAAGTAAACGATATAAGGGGCGCCTGGCTGGCTCAGTCTGTACAGCACACGACTCTTGACCTCAGGGTTGTAGGTTTAAACCCCACAATGGGTATAGAGATTGCTTAAAAATAAACTCTTTTTAAAAAAAGTTTTAAAAACCCTCAAAGGTATAAAGTACCACTGATACTGACATTGAAATTAATAGATTTTCTGCTGAAAAAGAAAAAGCCGAGAGGCGCCTGGATGGCTCAGTCAGTTAAGCCCCGGACTTCGGCTCAGGTCTTGGTCTCACGGTTAGGTAGTTCGAGCCCCGCGTGGGTCTCTGTGCTGACAGCTCGGAGCCTGGAGCTGCTTCGGATTCTGTGTCTCCCTCTGCCGATCCCTCACCTGTTCACACTCGGTCTCTCTCTCAAACATTAAAAAAAAAAAAAAAACAAAGTCAAGTAGTCAAACACTGAGATGGCAGTTACTCAATATCTGGACCCTGTCCCACCCTCACTGTCCTACTCAGTAAGCTTCACTGGTCTAGTGGCTTCTCTTGCCCTTAGGATAAAATAGGTACATGATCACCCATTTGCAAAGCCCCTGACCCTGAGCCCTGCCACCCCCCACACTCCCACATCCTCGCCACTTCTCTCATTCCACTAAATTCTTTTTATTTTTTTTTACATTTATTCATTTTTTTAATTAAAAAAAATTTTTTTTTAATGTATTTATTTCTGAGAGAGAGAGACAGAGAGCACGAGCAGGGGAGGGGCAGAGAGAGAGGGAGACACAGAATCCGAAGCAGCTCCAGGCTCTGAGCTGTCAGCACAGAGCCCGACACGGGGCTCGAACTCACGGACCGTGAGATCACGACCTGAGCGGAAATCAGATGCTCAACAGACTGAGTCACCCAGGCGCCCTCACGAAATTGTTTTTAGTTCTTTGAACCACCAGACTCTCTTTCATCCCATGACTTTTATCCACAGTTTTCTCTGCCAGAAACACTCTTCCTCTTGCCCTTCTCTCCCCAAATTCAGCTGGCAAGATACAACCCTGAGCTCAGGTAAGACTCTCAGCAGGTGCCTTGAGCCCGGGTACGTGTGTCCCTTCCAGGGCTCCAGAAGCACCGTGTCCACCCCTAGACGTGCACCAACCATGAGGTTCTGGGTGTACTGGCCCGTAAGCCCAAGGAGGGCAGATGCCACGTTTATGTTGTCTAATGCCACATCCCCAGGGGCTAACCCACAGCACTTACTACATATTAACTGAAAACTAGTCTAAACTAAACTAAAAAATAAACAAGAAAATAAGTAACAAATAAAATTTAAAGATAAAATAAAACAAGTAAAATAATAAAACAAAAATAAATAAATGCATTGCCTCCAAGCTGAGTATATTTTCAGTTGCCAGGACACTGTACAGTTTACACAGACTAGCAACATCTTCTAGAAAAGGTCTAAAGCAAAGAACACGGTCAAGCAAACCCCAACCACCCTTGGGCATGTTAAGTTCGTGGGAAGGTGGAGGCCCAGGTTTCACAAAGTGTGCAGTGAGGTGGACTCAGTTCTCCAGCATCTGGACACGAGCCACGTGAGGATCAGGCCACACATCACGACCAGCCTCTGCAGCCAAGTGGGACACCTGTGACCATGTCCACCTGGCAGGCGGGGCCCTCAAATGGCCCTGAGGGTGTCCATCTGGCCCTCTATATCGCGGTGTACTCACGCAGCCAAGGCAAGATTCAGAACCACACCGGAAAACTGGCTTTATATTCAGATTTAGCTCACCCAGCCCTGATTTCTTAACAGTTAACAGATTTAGGAACTTGCCACCAAATTTGGCTTGTCTGAAGCCCCGAGGCCCAGGTGTCTGTTCTGCTTTAATCTCTGGGGCCAAACGCCCATCCTACCTACCAAGCTGGATAGTCACAGTCGCCGCAGTGGTGGGCTGCCGTCCTGAAGACTCTGTCACCATCAGCTGAACGTAAAGCCTCCTTCCTGCAGTTCAGACGAATGAACGTGTGGTGTCTCAATGCCCTGATACCAAAGAGAAATGAAAAAAGGAAAGAAAAATAATTTTATTTATTTTTTTTTAAGTTTTTTTAATTTATTTCTAGGAGAGAGAGAGAGAGAGACAGCATGAGCAGGGGAGGGTCAGAGAGAGAGGGAGACACAGAATCCGAAGCAGGCTCCAGGCTCTGAGCTGCCAACACAGAGCCCGACGCGGGGCTCGAACCCATGAACCGTGAGATCATGACCTGAGCTGAAGTCGGAGGCTTCAATGACTAAGCCACCCAGGCGCCCCTATACAATGCTAGTTTAAAGGAGATAATTTAGGGGCGCCTGAGTGGCGCCGTCGGTTGAGCATCAGACTTTGGCTCTGGTCATGATTTTGCGGTTCGAGGGTTTGAGCTGTGCGTCGGGCTGTTTGCTGAGAGCTCAGAGCCTGGAGCCTGCTTCAGATTCTGTGTCTCCCTCTCTCTGCCCCTCCCCTGCTCACACGTATTCTCTCTCTCGCTCGTTCTCTCTCTCAAAAATAAACAATAAAAAAATTGTTTAGAAAAAATACAGGAGAAAATTTGAAACAATGAGGTAGATTTATAATGCAATGGAAAGATGTCAAAGACATATATCATCAAGCAAAGAAGGCATATAGCGTGCCCGAGAGTGTTACGCATCCATAGAAATACACACACAAAGATTCTGGAAGGACACACATTAAACTGATCTAAGTAATCTATCTCCAGTCAGGGGACCGGGGCAAGATCAGGGTGTATGTGCGCTTCATCAGAAGTTAACTTTTTTTTTAACCACAAGAAGCAATTCATGCATTACTCTTCTAACTAAAAGTAACGTTTTAAAACTCTAAGACGTAATTTTCCAATAAGATCTTTTTTCACTTGAGTGCATCACAGCTACACTTGTCTCCAAGTTAATAATGATTCATGTTCTTGCTGCTGTGTTGTTACTGGGAACATTTTCAATTATGGCTTAGGTTTGAAGTTCATGGCAACACAGGAAGGGTTTTTAATCTTAAATTATTTACTTTTATAGATCCCAAGATTGTCTAAAGATAAATATATCTGCATGTATTGGTTAAAGGTTTTAATGGCAAATTGGAAAAAAAATGATAGAAGAGCAACTGCACTGGCACAAAGGGAACTTGTGAAGTTTGAAACATATACTTTAAGAACTTAAAAAAGGTGCTCTTCCCTGCTCCTTAAAAAAATTTTTTGAACGTTTATTTATTTTTGAGAGAGAGACACACACACAGCACAAGTGGGGGAGGGGCAGAGAGAGAGGGAGACACAGACTCCAAAGCAGGCTCCAGGCTCCAACCTGTCAGCACAGAGTCCAACACGGGGCTCAAACCCATGAACCGTGAGATCATGACCTGAGCCGAATTCGGACACTTAACCGACTGAGCCACCCAGGCGGCCCTCCCTACTTTTGACTAAATAAAGTGAAGCAGTCTTCTCTGAAAAGCTTTACAAAAGTATAATTTCTTAGACCTCATTTCAAACACACCACAGTTACACGAAAGCTTATGCACACAGTACAGGGAATGAGTGGCAAATGGCTGGGCAGACTGACACGTGTGTGTCCGCTGTTGCCCTCGGAGCCACCCAGGTGACAGCCGCGGGCTTCCCCATCCCGAGTGAAGCCGCGCTGGCTGCCCTGCACGGTGTTCCCACTAATCTAGGAGTCTGGTTTAAGGTCGTCTTGGTGATTTCCCCAGTTAATAAAAAGATTACCCCTTTTACCATCTGCATCTGTGAACCACGAGGCAGTAACCTTGTTACCGCGGATCGTCTCTGAAAGTCCACTGCAGAAGGGCAGGTGTGGAGAGCAGCTGGCCCTGCACCCAGCACGCACAGGGTCCCCTGGACATACGTTGGGCAGATATGGATGAATTCAGGGGTGTGAGCTCTGGGCTCATAATTCTCAACAACTAAGGGAAAGAAAATTTGGCTTTTTTAATTTAATTTAATTTTCTTGTTAAGTAATCTCCACACCCAAGGTGTGACTCCATCTCACAACCCTGAGATCAAGGGTGACACCCTCTTCCGACTGAGCCAAACAGGAACCCCTGTAACATTTTTTTTTTTAATTTTTTTTTAATGTTTTTATTTATTTCTAGGAGAGAGAGAGAGAGAGAGAGAGAGACAGCGTGAGCAGGGGAGGGTCAGAGAGAGAGGGTGTCACAGACTGAAACAGGCTCCAGGTTCTGAGCTGGCAGTCAGCACAGAGCCCGACGCGGGGCTCGAACCCACGAACCGCGAGATCATGACCTAAGCGAAAGTCGGACGCTTAACCGACTAAGCCACCCAGGCGCCCCTGTAACATTTTTTTTTTAACCAAGGAAATACAATATCCCATCTTTCTGCTTTGTATCCAAACCTCTCTGAATCAGAATTATTAGCACCACAGAAGCAAACGTAGCACCTGCCACAACCCTGAGGCAGGGTGGGCCCACAGCCAGTTCTGAAGAACTCACAGTCCTTTCAAGTTCATAAACCCAACCAGTCATTTTTAATTCATCCTAGTTGCGAAGTACTTTCCAGAAACATCAGAAAGTAAGGCAGATTAAGTTTTCACGGGATATCGGATTTCATCTTAAATACTAACAAATGTATGTTGGACAGAGGAGATGGGGTTTGATGGAGAAGTAGATGGTTGCGATGTAAGGTCATTATCTTTTTTCCATTAAACTGTCAAATTATAACCTGAAACTAATATAACACTGCACGTTAACTGGAAGTGAAATAAAAACTGAAGGGATGTTGGCTGGTAGAGCATGTGACTCTTGCCCTTACAGTCCTGAGATCAAGCCCCACATTGGGTGTTAGAGCTTCCTAAAATAAATAAATAAATAAATAAATAAATAAATAAATAAATAGGGAGCATCTGGGTAGCTCAGTTGGTTACTTAAGCATCCTTCTTTGGCTCTGGTCATGATCTTACAGTTCATGAGTTCAAGCCCTGCATCGGGCTCTGTGCTGACAGCTCAGAGCCTGGAGTCTGCTTTGGATTCTGTGTCTCCCTTGCTCTCTGCCCCTCACCCTCTGTCTCTGTCTCAAAAAATGAGTAAATACTTTTAAAGAATGAATGAATGAATGGATGGATGAATAAAATAAGGAAAAAATAAAATAAAAGCTTAAAACCGTCCAGTAATAATATAACTTCAAAAATAGCAAGGGGCTAGCAATAAAAATAAATAGTTTTGGCCATTCACCAAAAGAAAAACAAGCAAAAAGCTCACACACATTCACATGCACACAAAACACCCACAGTAAAAGTATCCGTGTTACTATGTCTTTAGACAGATATATTTAAGATCTGAGCAAATTAAAAGTCGAGATCCAAAAAGCTCTCAAAAAGAAACCACTCGATCCAGAAAAGATGATTATTTCTAACGTTTCTCCCAATAATAAAATAGTATTTCCATAGCAAATGCTGGGTCAGACTTTCTCCAAACTAGCCTCAAGTTCAAGCTGTCAACACAGGATCCACTTAGTTGCTCTTCCATGGTTACAGAGAACCTGTGAGGGGAAAGGATGTAAGTTTTGAAGATTTGTGAATTTCAGTGCTCTTCCGATAGTTGTAATCTATCAGATAATCTTACAAAAAACATATTTTCTAGATTTAACTGCCCCCCTCCCCCCCCCAAACAATACTTTAGGTAGGTAGGTAGGAAGGAAATGTTTGAACAGATAAACAGATGGACAGATATACCTACGGATGGATGGACAGTTGGGTTGCTGGGTAGGTGGATTGATGGACGGATGGACAGATGGGTGGGTGGGTGGATTGATGGATGGATGGATGGATGGTTGGGTGGGCGGGTGGACAGATGGGTAGATGGGTACGTGGTTGGGAGGGCAGGTAGGTGGATGGATAGACAAGTAAAAGTTGAAGGCAGGATAGAGAACTTGCCTGCAGGGTCACCTCTTTGCACTCACTCCCAGGACACGGAGACCACTCATAGAGGACACTCTGGTGATCATTACTGCCCTGATTTCCATTCAAAGTGATGGAGTTGTGGGGCAAAGTCATGGTCTGACTTGGTCCTGTGCTGGCAATTGGCGACGGTCCATAGCACTGCTGACTATGAGGACTGCGGTTGTGGGGCGGGGGGCTCCATCCCAGTCTATGGCGGTCAGCCTACAAAAGGAGAGGAAGCCATCATGCTGCAGGAAGACGCCAAGTCTTAGAGCAAATGGTCGATTTAATCTCCTTATGGCACATTTCTCAGAACAACTCAGAACAGGTGTGAAGGGGAATTTGAGGATGAAACTGAGAAAAGAACAGAGATTTGAGGATTTCTTTTTATTGGATGCTGTTGATTTACTTTATTTTTTGCTAGTAATCTAGTCACATGACGGAGTTTTATCTTATATGGGTTTTGAGATGCTAGATGAAGAAATTTTCCTCGGCCAACACAGGAGCCTCTCTCTCATACCTGAGACCAAGAAGGTGTCGGGTGTAGGCCCCGCCTTCAGGCCTGGGCATGTAGAGACAGTAGATCGCTCGTCAATTTTCATCTACAAAGCTTTAGAATTTTTTTATTCTTTTCCAGAGGACTTAATATAATTATGCTTTCTGGCCACTCCTTCCAGGGCAATGCTAGGATCAACACTTTCAAAAACAAACGGATGCTCAACAGACCTAAGCCAACAACGAAGAGAAGGGCACTGACCCTCCTGTGATGAACTTGCTCCTGATGTGCTAATGGACTGGGAAATAGGGTCACTTTGTCCTTCCGGGGCAAAGGGGTCAGTTCTGAATGGTGATGAGTGTGAATCAGGTGTTAAGAGGAACCTGACCCTGAAGCTACGCGAAGAACACAAGCGTCACTTGCAGCAAGGGTGTGTGCGGGGTCTGTGTGGGCGCGGCCGGGTGCTCTGCGCGCCCTTTCTCACTACCCCGCAGACTCCATACGACCAAGAGCCACACTCCGGTTCTGGCTCCAACAGAGAACCAAGTACCCGGGTCGTCCCCCTCAGCCAGGCTGCCAGGACACGTCCCGGGCTCCGAAGGGAATCTGTTCCTGGTAAAATGGGGACAGCAGCAGCAACCTGCGCCAGGCGGACGATGAACTTAATACACATGAGATGGGGAGGAGTGCAGACGGCACAGTCGCAGGGGGAGCCCAGGCTCGCCTTGTCCCTGGAACACAGCCAGGTAGGTATCGGGTCATCCTCAAGCCCCAGGGACTCCATCTGAGGGCTGACGGAACAGACCGCACACCTGCCGGGAGAGAAGAGGCCACCGTGTGAAAGGCGGGAAGGTGAGAGGTCCAGAGACAAAACAACGGTGGGCGCTGCAAAGGAGAAGACTTGATCAGGAGACAGGGGAGAGGGAGAGGGAAAGAGACAGAGTGTGCGCTGCACACTGGGGGTCACAGGAGAAAAGCACTCTCCCAAAACCGCTGACTGGAGGAGCGAGGGGAGGCTCGAGCCTGAGGTGTCGGGAAAAGTCCGGCAGAGGCAGGCGTGGAGCCCGGCAGGCTCCGTGGTGGTGGCGGCAGCGGCGTTCCTGTGGATGAGGGAGGAGGCCCGGGAGCAGCCAGCGCTGCCATCTGAGGGTCGCCTGGGCCGAGCTGGGAGAGACAACTCCCCTCCTTGGTGCATCTGGGAGGGGCGGCACTGCCTCTCCAGGGACCAAGAGCCCTCGGGCTCCACTGAGCCACAGGTTCAAGAGCACCGGGGCAGGGCCACGTGCTGAGGGTGGCTAAGCCGGAGGCCAGCTCCTTGCAGAGCTCTTCTCTAAACTCCAAGTGTCTGTGGGTTCGTGGGGCTGACCTGCTAGGACAAAGCAGCACCAGCCCCAGGGCAGACAGCCCCTCACCCGGAGGAGCAGAGCGGGTCCCTAAATTCTGGAACTCAGCTGGTGCACCTGAGATAAAACTCCCGTCTGCTGGGCAGACAGACAGCTCGGACACAGACAGGTGAAGGCAGGGATCTGAGGACACCTGGGACACATGACGGGAGACTGTTCGCTTTTCCGCGGGGGCTTCCTGGACAGTGACAGGCGCAGACCCCCCTCTCCGGGGACAAGGGAGGGGGAGAGGGCCCTTTTCCTCCAGCAGCCATCAGCACCGGCAGACCAGGGGCAGCACGGCACCCACAGCAGAGGCCTGAGCCGCCTGCGTGCAGTCCCGCCCCCCTGCACTCTGCAGGTGCTCCTGAACTAGGGCAGGGGTGCCTGAGAGCTTGGGCAGCAGGGCCCTTCCCCAGAAGACCTGCATAAACACCCCCGACGTGCATGCACCAAGTCTACTGACCACAGTGCTGCAAAGCTTCGGCTCTGCTGGAAACTGGATCTGGCTTCTTTTAGCAAGCTGACCAAAGTACACCTGGTTACAACTCCCCACACTCTGGCCAGGGTCAAACACTGCCCATGGCAGGCAAACAGAAACTGCAGAGGGCTGACCTGAGGGAAGGAGCAGCCAAAACACAACAACAGAGTGTACACAGCACACACCAGACACAACTCCTGAAGCACCAAGCTCTGGACAGTATACGCGCTCTTCTTACAGCCATTACTCTCAAGAGAGGGAAACATAACAGGCTTTCCTAACACACAGAAGACGGAGACCTCAACAAAATGCCAAGATGGAGGAATTCATCCCAAAAGAAAGAACAATAAAGGTCACAGCCAAGGACCTAATTGAAACATATGTAAGTAATGTGCTGATTCAGAATTTAAAACAATAATCATAAGGAAACTAGCTGGGCATGAGACAAGCATAGAAGACACCAGGGAGTCCCTTACTACAGATGAAAGATGTAAAAACAAGTCAGGCCAAGATAAAAAATGCTGTAACTGAGATGCAAAACCAACTGGGTGCAATGACACAAAGATGGAAGAATCACAGGAACAAATAAGTGATAGAGAAGATAAAATTCTGGAAAATAATGAAGCTGAAAAGGGAAAGAAAAATCTTAAATCATGCAAGTAGATTTACAAAACTCAGTGACTCCATAAAGCATAATAATATTCATATCATAGGATCCCCAAAAGAAGGAGAGAGGGTAAAAGATGCAGAAGGTTTACTCGAGGAATTTATAGCTGAAAACTTCCTAATCAGGGGAAGGAAACAGACATCCAAATCCAGGAGGCACAGAGAACTCCCATCAAAATCAACAAAAGCAGGCCAACGCTTGCAAAACACAGATAAGGAAAGAATCCTGAAATTAGTAGTGGAAACGAAATGCCTAATCTACAAGTGAAGAAAAATAAGGTTATCAGCAGACCTCTCCAAAGAAACTTGTCAGGTCAGAAGGGAGTGGCACGATATTTTCAAAGAACTAAAGGGGAAAAATATCTAGCCAAGAATACTCTACCCAGAAAGGCTGTCATTCAGAAGGGAAGCGATATAGTTTCCCAGACAAACAAAAACTAAAGGAGTTCATGACCACTAAACCAGTCCTGTGAGAAATATCACTGAGGACTCTCTGAGCAGGAAAGAAAAGCCAGTAGCAACAGAGAAAATCTCCTGAAATGACTTTACAGGAAATATAATGGCACTAAATTCATATCTGTCAATAATCGCTCTGAATGTAAATGGACTACATGCTCCAATCAAAAGACATATGGTATCAGAATGGATAAAAAACAAAATCCATCTGATGATGCCTACAAGAGACTCATTTTAGACCTAAAGACACCTACAGATTGAAAGTGTGGGATCGGGGAGAAACATTTATCATGCTAATGGATGTCAAAAGAAACCCAAGTAGTTATACTTCTATCAGACAAACTATATTTTAAACCACAGGCTGTAACAAGAGATGAAGACGGGCACCATATCATAATAAAGGGGTCTGTCCAATAAGATTGAACAATTATAAATATTTATGCCCCCAACTTGAAGCACCCAAACATATAAATTAATAACATAAAAAATCTCATTGAAAAATCGTACAAATATTGTAGAAGACTTTGATACCCCCCTTACACAATGGACAGATCATCTAAGCAGAAAACCAACAAGGAAACAATGGCTTTCAATGACACACTGGACCAGATGGGGTTAACAGATATATTCAGGACATTTCATCCTAAAGCAGAAGAATACACATTCATTCCAAACGTATATGGCACATTCTACAGAATAGATCACATACTGGGTCACAAATCAGCCCTCAACAAATAAAAAAAAATGGAGAACATACCATGTATATTTTCTAACCAGAGCGCTATGAAACTTAAAGTCAACCACAAGAAAAAAATTGGAAAGACCACAAATACCTGGAGGTTAAAGAACATTCTACTTAAGAATGAATAGGTTGGGGGGCGCCTGAGTGGCTCACTCAGTTCAGTGTCCAACTTTGGCTCAG
This sequence comes from Hyaena hyaena, assembly GCF_003009895.1. NCBI lineage: Eukaryota > Metazoa > Chordata > Mammalia > Carnivora > Hyaenidae > Hyaena > Hyaena hyaena. Next base: position 566,037 of record NW_024081284.1, read on the forward strand.
GTTGTGATCTCACAGTTCGTGGGTTTGAGCCCCACGTCGGGCTCTGTGCTGACAGCTCAGAGCCTGGAGCCTGTTTCAGATTCTGTGTCTCCCCCCGCTTCTCTGCCCCTCCCCCACTCGTGCTCTGTCTCAAAAATAAATAAAAAACAAAAACATTTTTAAAAAGAATGAATGGGTTAACCAGGAAATTAAAGAAGAAATTTTTAAAAATACATGGAAGCAAATGAAAATGAAAACATGACAGTCCAAAACCTTTCGGATGCAGCAAAAGCAGTCACAAGAAGGAAATATATAGCAATATAGGACTATTTCAAGAAGCAATAGGGGCGCCTGGGTGGCTCAATCGGTTAAGTGTCTGACTTTGGCTCAGGTCATGATCTCATGGTTTGTGGGTTTGAGCCCCGCATTGGGATTCTGTGTTGACAGCCAGCTCAGAGCCTGGAGCCTGATTCAATTCTGTGTCTCCCTCTCTCTCTCTCTGCTCCTCCCCCACCTCATGCTCTGTCTCTCTCTGTTTCTCAAAAATAAATGAACATTAAAAATTTTAAAAATAATAATCAATTGAAAATCAAGAAGCAATAAAAATCCCAAATACACAACTAACCTTACACCTAAGGAGCTAGAACAGGAACAGCAAATGAAGCCTAAAGCCAGTCGAAGAAGAGAAATAAAGATTAGAGCAGAAATAAATTATACAGAAACAAACAAAACCAATAGTAGAAAAGATCAATGAAACTAGGTGCTACTTTTTTGAAAGAATTAATAAAATTGATAAACTCCTAGTCAGACTTCTCAAAACGAAAAGAGAGAGGACCCAAATAAATAAAACCATGAATGAGAGAGATCACAACCAACAATAGAGACATCCAAGCAATTATGAGAGAATATTATAAAAAATTATACGCCAACAAATTGGGCAATCTGGAAGAAATGGACAAATTCCTAGAAACTGAAGCAGGAAGAAACAGAAAATTTGAACAGACCCATAACCAGCAAAGAAATAGAAGCAGTAATAAAAAATCTCCCAACAAACAAGAGTCCTGGGCCAGATGTCTTCCCAGGGTAATCCTACCTAACATTTGAAGAAGAGTTAGTACCTATTCTTCTCAAACTTTTCAAAAAAATAGAAAATGAAGGAAAACTTTCAAACTCATTCTACAAAGGCAGCGTTATCTTGATTTCAAAACAAAAGATGTTTCACAAAAGATGTTTCACTCTTTTTAGTGAAACATGCCTGTGTCCCTGATAAACATGGATGTAAAAATTCTCAAGAAGATAACAACAAATTGAATCCAACAGGACATTAAAAATTTTATTCACCACGATCAAGTGGGATTAATTCCTGGGCTGTAAGAGTGGTTTAATATTTGCCAATCAATCAACATGATACACCACGTTAATAAAAGAAAAGATAAGAATCACATGATCCTCTCAACAGATGCAGCAAAAGCCTGTGACAAAGTACAACATCCATGCTTAATAAAAACCCTCCCCAAAGTAGGGAAAGATGGAACATACCTCAACATCGTAAAAGCCATGTACTAAAGACCCACAACCCCAATGAGGAAAAACGGAGAGCTTTGCCTCTAGTCAGGAACAAGGCTGTGATGTCCACTCTCACCATTGTTATTTAACACTATACTACAAGTTCTACCATCAGCAACCAGACAGCAGAAAGAAATAAAAGGCAATCAAATCAGCAAGGAAGAAGTCAAACTTCCACTATTCACAGACTACATATACTCTGTAGAAAACCTGGAAGGCTTCAGCATAGTTGCAGAAGAAACATACAGAAATCTGTGGTATTTCTACATACCAATAATGAACCAGCAGAAAGAAAAAAAAATCAAAGAATCAATCCCGTTTACAACTGCACCAAAAACCGTAAGATACCTAGGAATAGACGTAGCAAAGAGATAAAAGATCTGTAGGCTTAAAACCATAGAACACTTTGAAAGAAATCAAAGATGACACAAAGAAATGGAAAAACATTCCATGCTCATGGATTGGAAGAACAAATATTGTTAAAATGTCTATACCAAAGCAATCTACACATTTAATGCAATCCTCCTCAAAATACCACCAGCATTTTTCACAGAGTGAGAATAAACAATCCCAAAATTTCTGTGGAACTACAAAAGACCCCAAATAGCCAAAGCAATCTTGAAAAAGAAAACCAAAGCTGGAGGCATCACAATCCTGAAGTTTAGCCTGTACTACAAAGCTGTAATCAAGACAGTATGGTACTGGCACAAAAACAGACATATAGATCAATGGAACAAAAGAAAAAACCCAGAAATGGACCCACAACCATTTGGTTAACTAATCTTCGACAAACCAAGAAGAAATATCCAATGGAAAAAAGTCTCTTCAATAAAATGTGTTGGGAAAACTGGACAGCGATATGCAGAAGAATGAAACTGGACCACTTCCTTACACCATACACAAAAATAAATTCAAAATGGATGAAAGACCTAAATGAGACAGGAAACCTTCAAAATCCTAGAAGAGAACACAGGCAGTAACCTCTTTGACATCGACTATAGCAACTTCTTAATATATACATGTCTGGAGGCAAAGGAAACAAAAGCAAAAGTGAACTATTGGTTCCTCATCAAAATAAAAAGCTTCTACAGAGTAAAGGAAACAATCAACAAAACTAAAAGGCAACCTATGGAATGAGAGAAGATATTTGCATATGACCAATCTGGTAAAGGGTTAGTATCCAAAATTTATAAAGAACTTACCAAAATCAACACCCAAAAAGTAAATAATCCAGTGAAGGAATGGGCAGAAGACATGAAGAGACACTTTTGCAAAGAAGACTTCCACATCACTAACAGACACATGAAAAGATGCTCAACATCACTCATCATCAGGGAAATGCAAATCAAAAGTACAATGAGGTATCACCTAACACCAGTCAGAATGGTTAAAATGAGCAACGCAAAAGAAACCACATGTGTCGGCGAGGATGTGGAGAAAGGGGAACCCTCTTACACTGTTAGTGGGAATGTAAACTGGTGCAGCCCCTCTGGAAAACAGTGTGGAGGTTCCTCAAAGACTAAAACATAGAACTACCCTATGATCCAGCAATTGTACTACTAGGCATTTACTCAAGGATACAAAAATACAGGTTCAAAGGGGTACATGAACCCCAATCTTTGTAGCAGCATTATCAACAGCAAACTATGGAGAAAGCCCAAATGTCCCCCAAATGATAAATGGATAAAGAAGATGTGGTACATATACACCATGGAATACAACTCGGCCACAAAAAAGAATGAAATTTGCCATTTGCAGCAACGTAGATGGAGCTACAGTGTTTTATGCTAAGCCAAATAAGTCCATCAGAGAAAGACAAGTATTATTTGTTTCATTCATATGTGGAATTTAAGAAACAAAACAGATGAACACACAGGAGGAAGAGGAAAAAAGAGAGGGAAACAAGCTATAAGAGCCTCTTAACAATACAGAACTGAGGGTTGATGGAGGGGGATGAGGTGGGGGATGGGCTGGCTGGGTGATGGGTATTAAAGACACTTGTGAGGAGCATGATGTACGTAAGTGATGAATCACTAAATTCTACTCCTGAAACCAATATTGCACTGTCTGTTAACTAGAATTTAAATAAAAACTTGAAAAATGAATCAAAATTACCTTGTAAAAAGTGACCTTTTGCCATACATAAATTTATCCCAACAAATAGGTACTAGAGAAAGGCTTTTAATAATAACTTTTTGGAAGTTCCCACAGGCTTTTTGTGGTAAAGCTCCCCCACAAGTCGATCACAGTGAAATCCTCGGATAAAAAGACAATAATCCGGCAACATAGGTCAAACTCCTTAAAAACATACAGGCCTCCAACCCAGAGACTTTACCTGTACCCCTATAAGGCTGTCAGCCCAAACACGGAATACTGGGGCTGAATTAATAAAATGCAACTGTATCAGCACAGCATCCAACAGGACTTTACAGAATACTTAATGACATGGATTTTCTGAAACATGGAAAGCAAACGCAGACCCACAAGTGTGAGAACTTGACAGGGACGTGACCTTGCAGACCTGAAAAAGATAACACCCACCAGACAACAAACATACTGGCACCGCTGGCTGATTACCCATATGGGGGACATTAGACTGGCTCTCCCAACAGTAGATACACAATCGATTCTAGATGGATAAAAGCTTAGATGTCAAAGACAGAACTTCTAACGTTTTATTAAAAAATCTAGAAGACAGATTCCAAACGCCCTATACATTTTGATATAATAAGAAAAAAAAGTTTTAAGTTTATGTAGGTACAGAACGAAGACCATAAACATAAATGCAATACCGTGAAGGGTGTTTATTTCTAGAAAGAATTATGAGCAGTATTTTTTCTAATTATAGATATTTTGTTGACAAACCCTCTGTTTGTGCTCCATATTTAAGAGTCTCTTATGTTTTGTCCTCCTCCCTGGTTTTATATTATTTTTGCTTCCCTTCCCTTGTGTTCATCTGTTTTGTATCTTCAAGTCCTCATATGAGTGAAGTCATATGATATTTGTCTTTCTCTGACTAATCTTGCTTAGCATAATGCCCTCCACTTCCATCCACATAGTTGCAAATGGCAAGATTTCATTCTTTTTGATGGCCGAGTAATACTCCATTGTATAGATATACCACATCTTCTTTATCCATTCATCCTAGGGATCTACTCTTAATTAAATAAGCTTGCAGAACTAGGTAAGTTTCTTTTCTTTTCTTTTTTTACTGTGGCAAGGAATATATAACATAAAGCTTACCATTTCAACGATTTTTAACTGTGTAATTCAGTGGAATTAAGTACATTCACACAGTTGTGTGGTCCCTATGGCCATCCATTTCCAGAACTTTGGCATCATCCCAAACTGAAACTGTATCCGTTAAGCACCAACTCCCCATTTACCCTCTCCCATTCCCCACAGCCCCAAGGCAACTACTATTCTGCTTTCTATCTCTATGGATTTGTCTACTAGCTACCTCATGTAAGTGGGATCATTTGTCCTTTGTGAATGGCTTCATTCGGCTCACCTAATGTCTTCAAGGTTCATCCATGTTACAGGATGTATCAGGATTTCATTTTCTAAGGCTGATATTCTGGTATATGCATATACCACATTTTACTTACCCATTCCTCTGCGGATGGACATTTTAGTCGTTCTGCCTTTTGGCTATTATGAGGAATGCTGCTATGAACACTGGTGTATGTTACAGACTGGATATTTGTGTCCCCCGCCCCAAATTCATATGGTGAACTCTAATGCCTAATGTGATTGGTACTTGGAGTGGGGCCTTCAAGAGGTAGATGAGATCATGAGGGCAGAGAATGGGATTGGTGCCCTTGTGTAGAGGCCTCAGAGAGCTCCCTCACCCATTCCTCGCCCCTTCCTCACCCTCCCCCGCCCCGTCATGTGAGGACACAGTGGGAAAGTGGCCATCTATGAACCAAAAAATGGTTCACCAGACACCCAAACTGCCAGCACCCTGACCTTGGACTGCCCTCTCCTCCACAACTACGAGGAACAAATTTCTGTCATTTATAAGCCACCCAGTCGATAGTATTTTTGTTGTAATAGTCCAAACAGACTCCGATGGTATACAGGTCTCTGAGCCCCTGCTGTCAAACCTATACATACCCACAGGTGAGACTGCAGATGTGGTCATTCTAGGTTTACTCTTTTTTTTTTTTAGATTTTTTTATTTATTTCTAGGAGAGAGAGAGAGAGAGAGAGAGAGACAGCGTGAGAAGGGGAGGGTCAGAGAGTGAGGGAGACACAGACTCTGAAATAGGCTCCAGGCTCCGAGCTGGCAGTCAGCACAGAGCCCGACGCGGGGCTCGAACCCATGAACCGTGAGATCATGACCTAAGCGAAAGTCGGACGCTTAAATGACTAAGCCACCCAGGCGCCCCAGGTTTACTCTTTTGAGGAACTGCCAAACCATCTTCTGAGCAGCTGCATCATTTCACATTCCTACCAGCAACACACAAGGGCTCCCATTTCATCATATCCTCACCAACACGTGCCACTTTCCAGTTTTTAAAAGATAGCTATCCGAACGCGGTAAACTGCTTCTTAAGCCGAGATTACAAGTAAGCCAAAACAGAAGTTTTCACAATATGTGTACATTGCTCCAGAGATGAATCCAGTCAGATGCTTGGGAGGTTTTTTTTTGTTTTTTTTTTTTTAATTTATTTTTGAGACAGAGAGAGACAGAGCACGAGGGGGGAGGGGTAGAGAGAGAGGGAGACACAGAATCTGAAGCCGGCTCCAGGCTCTGAGTTGTCAACACAGAACCCGATGCGGGGCTTGAACTCACAGACTGTGAGATCATGACCTGAGCCAAAGTGGGACACTTAACCGACTGAGGCACCCAGGAGCCTCTGCTTGGGAGTTTCTTAACCTAGTCAGACTCTGGGGCTCCCGGTGGCTCAGTCGGTTAAGCGTCCAACTTTGGCTCAGGTCATGATCTGTGGTTCGTGAGTTCAAGCCCCATGTCAGGCTCTGCAAGCTCAGAGCCTGGAGCTTGCTTCAGATTCTGTGTCTCCTTCTCTCTCTGCCCCTCCCCGGCTTGCACTGCCTCCCTCTCTCTCTCAAAAGTAAATAAACACTAAACAAATTTAAAAAAACAACAACTGAGTCAGCCTTCAGAAGATTTATAAATATATGGATGCATAGATAGATTCAGGGATGGATTTCACAGAAGTATGAATATACACACTTTTTTTGAAATCACTGGATTCTTAAACGGGTATATGAGTCCTTAAAAATATAATAAACCAAAATGTTTAGGGTACAGGCAAATAGTAGAGAAAAATTATAGTTTTAAAAGTTTTATAGACATTCAAGGAAGATCTAATATGAATGATCCAGGATTCTGCCCTAAGAATTTATAAGAGCAAAGTAAATCAAAAGTAAAATAGAAGTAAAGAAATAGTAGAGAGAAATCAACAAATTAGAAAATAGACAAAATTAACATAGCTCTAGTTAGGGGCTCTTTGAAAATATAAACAAAATTCACAAAAATCTTGAGTAGACTGATCAAAAAGAAAAGAGAACACGAATCAGCAATGGTGGGAATGAACCTGGGGTTATCACCACAGACCCTGCAGGCATGAAAGGATAACATGAAAATACTACGGAACTCTTTGACCCAACAAATTTAACGATTTAGGTGAAACAGGTAGATTTCTTGCAAAACATAACTTACCAAAGACCCCAAGAAAAATTAAAAAAACAGAAAACCTAAACAGCCTCACAACTATTTTAAAAATTGTATTTGTTAGCAAAAACTTTCCCAGCAAGAGCAGCTCCTGGGTGGCTCTGTCCGTTAAGCATCTGACTTTGGTTTTGGCTCAGGTCACGATCTCTCAGTCCATGAGACTGAGCCCTGCATGGAGCTCTGTGCTGACAGCATGAAGCCTGCTTGGGATCCTCTCTCTCCCTCTCTCTCTGCCCCTCCCTTGCTCACACTCTCTCTTAAACAAACAAACAAACATTTTTAAAGAAATAATAAATAGCGTCCATTTAAAAAGGAAACAAAAGAAAATTTTCCCAAAAGAAAACTCCAGGCCTAGGTGATTTTACTGGTGAATTCTATCAAGCATTCAAGGAAGAAATACCACCAGTTGTTTCAGGAAGAGGAGGAGGAACAGATAGGTAGCCAGCTTGTTTTATTAGGCCAGTGTGATCCTCATTCGCAAACTTGACACAGACATTGCAGAGAGAGAGACAGAGGCATAGACTAATACCTTTCACGAAGACAGACAAAAAACCCTTATCAAAATATTAGCAAGTTTAATCCAAGGCTAAATGAAAAGGATATAATGACCAAAGAGCATTTACCCCATGAATGCAAGGTTGATTTAACATTCAAACACATCACACAATACATAAAAATAACTCAGAATAGATCACTGATCTAAATATAAAACCTAGAACAACAAAAGTTCTAAAACAAACATAGGAAATCTTTGCAGTCTTGGAATAGACAATGGTTACATAAATAGAACACAAACAGCATGAAACAAAAGGGAAAAAATTGATGAATCAGACTTAATCGAAATTCAAAACTTTTGCTCTTTGAAAGATTAAGAAAATAAAAAGTCATATACTGGAAGGAAATAACCACAACACATATATAAAATAATGAACTTGTTTCAGAGCACCTGGGTGGCTCAGTCAGTAAAGCAACCAACTCTTTATTTTGGCTCAGGTCATGATATCATGGTTCATGGAATCGAGCCCTGCATCCGGGTCTGCTTGGGATTCTCTCTGCCTTTGCTCATCCTCTGCTCACTCACTCTCTCTCAAAATAAATAAATGTTAAGAAAATAAAATCAAATAAAATAATGAGCATATTGTTTCAGAATGTATAAAGACTCTTACAACTAAGTAAAACAAAAAATACAATTTTACTTATTTATTTATTTTAAATATCTTTAATTCTAGGAGAGAGAGAGAGACAGCGTGAGCGGGGGGGGGGGAGAGAGAGAGAGGGAGATGCAGACTCTGAAATAGGCTCCAGGCTCCAAGCTGGCAGTCAGCACAGAGCCCGACGTGGGGCTCGAACCCATGAACCGTGAGATCATGACCTCAGCGAAAGTCGGACGCTTAAATGACTAAGCCACCCAGGCGCCCCACTTACTTATTTATTTTTTATGAGAAAGAGCAAGAGCGAGCATGAACAGGGGAGAGGAGCAGAGGAAGATTCTCAAGCAGACTCCACACTAAGCACAGCGCCCCAGGCAGGGCTCGATCCCATGACCCTGGGATCATGACCTGACCCAAAATCAAGAGTTGGACCATCAATCAACTAAGCCACTCATGTACCCCAATATAATTTTTAAAATAAGAAAAGGAGAGGCACCTGATTGGCTCAGTCAGTAGAGCAGGCAACTCATTGTCTTGGGGTCGTGAGTTCAGACCCCATGTTGAGGTTAGTTTACTTAAAAAAAAAATAAAGGGGCATTTAAAAACTAAACTAAAATAGGAAAAGGGTACTTCACAAAATAAGTTATATGAATGGCCAATAACCACCTGAAAATATGCTTAATATCATTCGTCATCAGGAAAATGCAAATTAAAACCGTAATAAGATACTATCACCCATCAAATGAGGTCAAATTAGAAAGACTGACTCTACCAAGTCCTGGTGAGGATGTGGAGGCTGGACGGCTCATCGGCTCATACGCTGAAGGTGCGAATGTAAGATAGTGCCGCCGCCACAGGAGAGTTGGGCGATGTATTAAAATATTAAACATAAACTCACCATAGAACCTGACCTTTCCACTCTTGGGTATTTACCCCAGAAAAATAAAAGTATGTCTACACAAAAGCTTATAAGAAGTGTTAATGGCAGCTTTATTTGTAATCGTTCAAAGCTGTAAACAGCCTGGGGCGCCGGGGTGGCTCAGGCAGCTAAGCATCTGACTTCAGCTCAGGTCATGATCTCACGGTTCGTGACTTCATGCCCCACTTTGGGCTCTGAGCTTACGGCCTGGAGCCTGCTTATTCGGTCTTTTCCTCTCTGCCCCTCCCCTGCACATGTATGCCCTCTCTCTCTAAGTCCGTAAACTTAAAAAAATAAAAAATATATGTTATGAAGAGAAAAGAATGAGAAACATAAATCATATGACTGCCTTACTCTCTGATGATACAAACTCTCTTTCAGAACTCGACCCAGCAAAGGGCTGCCATTCGCATCGCACTCCTGACAACCGAAACCCAACGTTTCCGATAGGCCCGCACTTGTAATGCATACTCGTCGGTGAGGCTTTCAGTCCGAAGGGGCTGCCCACCAAACCCCCAAGGAAGCCAAATCCACCTCGCCTCTCGATCAGAGCGAGAACAGCACGGTATACGTTACAGGCATCGATCTCAGGAAATCGTGAGGACACACGTACCGGAAAGCACAGTGAAGGTGGGGAGACCACTTGCCTGAAAGTATAGTTCCTGGGAACAAGGTCAGACAGAGGTCGGACAGGGACTCCACTGGGGTCTCCTCTGGGAAGGGGCCGTTAGTTTCTTCCCAGCGGTAACTCACTATTTTCGTGTCATCTGTACTTTCTGGAAAGATTTAAAAATAAGTGAAACTTAGAACGCAATGCAAGAACAGTACAATTTTGTGACTTACAGTCTTCATGCTTAACTCTGTTTTTGTATGAAATGGCATAATTACACAGATTCGATGGCTGTGTGTTACGTGTTCCCAGCGGATGTCTTCTTCTCCCTGGGCTATCATGTCTGTTTTTCTCCTGAGTCTCCCCCAGATTTGAGAGGGCTGTTTGTGCTCAGCTGCAAATTTTAAAAACCACAGAGACAGCAGGAGTGAAGCAGATGCAGCACATTGAGATGCTACCTCTAGTCACCCCTACCCGAGAACGTGATGGCCGCCTGAGGGGTTTACAGGGGTATCTGAACTGACAGGTCCACAAAGAATTAAGAGACGCTTATACACAATTAAAAGACCCCTTTTACCACCCTAACTATTGAGGTGTACATCCATGGAAAGGTAGTACCCCACAAAGAAAACTGCCCATTTGTGCTTCGAAAGAGAACAAAACAAAACGTGCCACATAGAATCACAGACATTTAGGCCCGGAAGGGACCCAGCTGCATTTAATTCAGTTAAAGAAAGAACCAGTTCCTGTGACGGATGAAAAATCGCAGTTTCCGGTACCTGAGTCATCCTGAATTGGAGAAATCAAAACGGGGTACATTTCCTCACATAAATGGGTTCATCTGAGATATGCTTTGCTGTCCTGCTGTGAAGCGGCACACGTGGACAGTGACATGTGAACAGACACAAATGGTCACGTCAATGGGATTCCTGTGTCCTTGCAAAACGGGACAGCTGACAAGTGCTGTCTCGTTCCAACAACCAAGGATCTGGTACAGCTTCGGAATTAACTGCACACAGATGCAAACACCGGGCACGCCGAGTGTGATCACACTTCGTCACACACTGCCCTGCATCCCCGTCAATCTACATGAATGTAGTGTCCAATGCAGGGTACGTTTCCCATCCGCTGTCATCTGCACAGATGCCTGTAGTCACCCAGGGGCCCCTTCCACATGCAAGAGAAGGGATGAACTCTGACTGAATCAGCAAAACACTCCTCACCCTGGAGGACGGCGGCCTTCCTCGTGTGTGTTGAAGTGATTTTCCGGTTGCTCGGCTCACGCCCTCCATCAAAAGGAGGTTTTCTAACAATTGCTTTCATTCCAAATCCAATAGGCAGGCCCCGGGGAAGTTCTCAGGGACAAGTGACAGACGCATGAGACCAAGGCGTGACGAAAGCTCCTGGAGGGCTGGCGGCCACACGCCCCGCGAGGGACACGTATGCACACCCGCGCAGGGGTGCGAGGCCTCCCAGCCTCCACGGGGAGCACCGATAAAGCTCGCAGCCCCCGGCCGGAGAGCCCCTGACGTGTCCCGGGCACCCACGGCTGCCGTCGCTGAAGGCCGACGTCACAGGCAGGGTGAGCGCGTGCAGCTGGGGGAGCCACCGCCGCGGGGGGCAGGTGGCCTCTTCTGGCTGCGCGACAGGGAAAGGGACACGGGCTGAGCCCGCTGTGTGTGCACATCGTGACCGCAGTGGCCACTGTCTACTTTATGCAGGTCGGTTATAAACGTCCTGTCCAGAGGGTCTCAGCTGGGGAGAGGCCTGCCTACAGTTCTGGAAACTTCCTGCCAGTTGTAGGGGCTTGTCTGCAGGTTTACACTTTCACAGGTGAGCCCAGCGTCAGAGAACAGCCGGTAACCCGGGTAATAATAACCCAGCGCCTCAGCACGGACGTGGGCAGTGAGCGCAGAAAGAGAAGCCGGACACTTCCGGCTCCCCCAGCGGCCAGCTGGGGCTTCAGTCTTCGACTGTGGGCACCACCACCTCCTCCCCTCCATCACCTGCACCTCCCCCACCATCTCCACCTCCTCCTTCACCTCCACCTGCACCTCCCCCACCTCCTCCACCTGCACCTCCTCCTCCACCTGCACCTCCCCCACCTCCTCCACCTGCACCTCCCCCACCTCCTCCACCTGCACCTCCTCCTCCACCTGCACCTCCCCCACCTCCTCCACCTGCACCTCCACCTGCACCTGCACCTCCTCCTCCACCTGCACCTCCTCCTCCACCTGCACCTCCCCCACCATCTCCACCTCCTCCTTCACCTCCTCCATCCTCCACCCCCTCCACCACACAGCGCCACGGGTAAAAGGGATCCAGTCCCGCTTCCGCAGGCACCGGCGACAGAGACGCGCGTGTACACGCGGGGCCGCGCCGCCGGCGGCTTGCCGGCTTCGCCGTGACACCGACGGCCCTGACGGGCGGCCCTGGAGCCGCCTCAGAGGCGTCGCGCCGGTGGACACAAGCGCCTGCCGGGCCGCTGCCTCGAGAGCCCTAAGGCCGGGCGGCCGGCCCCCCTGCTCTCCGCCCCTCCCCTGCCCGTGTTCTCTCGCTCTCCCTCTCCCTGTCCCTGTCCGTCCAAATAAACAGACTTAAAAATACCGAGGCCGAAGCCATCCCAGCAGCCGCTCGTCCTAAGCGAGCCCGGCGCAGGGGCCCGCTGCCCGCGCATGGAAGGTGCCACGTTCGCCCGCGACGGCCCGCGGCCGCGTCACGGGGCCCTGGGGCGGGCCCGGGGGGCAGTCCCACCCCTGTGAGCCCGGGACCCGCCTCTGTCCCGGCTCCGCGGCGGCGTCAGGGGTGGGCCCCGCGCCCGCGGCCATGCGGCCCGGCACGCCGGAGCCGGCTCCCGCAGCCACGCAGTCCATTCGCGCTCGGGGCCGGCGGGGGCCGCGGTTCCCCTCGGGAGGCGCGACGCCGGGGGGCGGCACACGGCGGCCGCAGCGGCCGCGCCCCGGAACCGAACTGCCGGAGCTCTAGCAACGCGCCTGCTCGCAGAGCAGAGAGAGCCCGAACGTCTCTCCCCCGACCGCGACCGGGAGACGCAGAGCACAGACTTTTCCCCTCCACACAGATTCTGGTATTTCACCGCCTGCCTGTCTACACGGCTGGGACTGGATTCGTTTACGTCCTCCTCCTGATCTCAGTCATAAAACAGAGCTCCGGGTGGACCCAAAGGTATATAACCAACTCATCTTTGACAAAGCAGGAAAGAGCATCCAATGGACAAAAGACAGCCTCTTTAACAGATGGTGCTGGGAGAACTGGGCAGCAACATGCAGAAGAATGACACCAGATCTCTTTCTCACACCAGGCACAAAAATAAACTCAAAATGGATAAAGGACCTGAACTTGAGACAGGAAACTATCAAAACCCTAGAGGAGAAAGCAGGGAACAACCTCCTTGACCTCAACCACAGCAACTTCTTACTTGACACATCCCCAAAAGCAAGGGAATCAAGAACAAAACTAAACGATTGGGACCTCATCAAGATTAAAAGCTTCTGCACAGCCAAGGAAACAACCCACAAAACTAATAGGCAACTGACGGAATGGGAAAAGATAGTTGCAAATGACGTATCAGATAAAGGGTTAATATCCAAAATCTATAAGGAACTCACCAGACTCCACGCCCAAAAAACAAACAACCCAGCGAATAAATGGGCAGAAGACATGAACGGACACTTCTCCAAAGAGGACATCCAGATGGCCAACAGACACATGAAACGATGCTCAGCATCCCTCCTCATCAGGGAAATACAAATCAAAACCACACTGAGATACCACCTCACGCCAGTCAGAGTGGCTAAAATGAGCACATCAGAGAACTCTAGATGCTGGCGAGGATGTGGAGAAACGGGCACCCTCCTACACTGTTGGTGGGAATGTAAACTGGT
>NW_024081284.1:580405-597410 GCF_003009895.1 Hyaena hyaena
GGGGGAGGGGCATGGAGGAGGGCACTTGTGGGGATGAGCACTGGGTGTTATGTGGAAACTAATTTGACAATAAACTATTTGTAAATATATATATATAAAAAAGATGTGGTTTATCTATACGATGGAATACTACACGGCAATGAGAAAGAATGAAATCTGGCCTGTGTAGCAACATGGATGGACCTTGAGGGTGTTATGCTGAGCGAAATAAGTCAGGCAGAGAAGGACAGATACCATATGTTTGCACGTAGAGGAGGATCAGGAGGAACTTAACGGAGGACCATGGGGGAGAAGAAGGGGGGAGATGGTGAGGGAGAGGGAGGGAAGCAAACCATGAGAGACTCTTGAATGCTAAGAACAAACTGAGGACTGATGGGTTGGGGGGGAAGTGGGAGATGGGCATGGAGGAGGGCACTTGTGGTGATGAGCACTGGGTGTTATATGGAAACCAACTTGACAATAAACTGTAAAAATAAAAAAACAAAAAACAGAGCTGAGGGGCCAGCAGCACAGCGGGAGCGGAGTCCGGCGCTGTGCAGCCACACCCGGCCGGGCTCGGTTACTTACCTGAGATGGATCCAGCGCGTGCACGTGTCTTTCGTTTCATCCCGGGAGTCCACCGGCTGCCTTATGAAGATCCGTTCATGGCTGTAGGTGGTTTCTGAGAGCAGGTAAGGAATCCGACGTGTCACAAATTCGGGAAAGTCACCATATACGACCTGGGCAGAGGGAAGAGAGGAGGCCCGAACTGGGGTCGAAGGGAAGCCAGGCGCACTTTCTTACCATCCGCATAAGAAGCAGCAAGTGTCTTTATCCTTCAATGGAAGACTTCTGTTTTATTAGGGAGACACACAGCTTATGGAAAATTCATGACATGTAGAAAGTGGAAAAAAAGAAAAAGGAAAAATAAAAATCTCCCTGATCCTACAGTTAGCATTTGATGACTTTCCTTTCGGGGTAGATACAGAGATAAAGATAGTGATAGAGATAAGAGAAAGAGATAGAAGAAGAGAGAGATAGAGAGAGATAGAGATATATAGATACACATTTTAACAAAGTATATAATCCATTCTACTTTTTCCCCTTTTAATAAAAGGCAAGGAGATTTCCATTCATTTCATCTGTCATGGGGGTTTTTACTAAAGGACGCAGAAACGGATTAAACCTCTCTGTATAAAGATGAAGTGTTCTCCCACCGTGAAATGCTAGTTCAAGTATGAAGTATTAAAAGAAATGCCAAATATTATCATCTGTGTTTAAATTTTGACCCGTATGTGATGGGCGCCGGGGGACCGAAGAAGGGACTAACCTGAATGAGAAACATTCAACCCCCTAAGAACAAGTATCCCCCAGGAAAGAATGCCTTGGACAGGGCAGAGCAATGGCTCCCGTGTTCGCTGAACAGCAGAGCATCGGTCAGGCAGAAGAAAGGGCATTTTGAGCAACATTTCTGGAAGAGCTGGTGTGAGGCAACCTGAGAACCCCGGAGCCCCGCTGCCCCCACTGCGGTGCCTGCAAACAGCTGGCCTCTCTCCGCACGGGGCTACCACCTACCACCGGGCAGACTCCGGGACATGGGAACCTCTCCTGCCCTAGCGTGTCTCTTGCTCTGCCTCTTCAGAAATGCATGACTTTCCATCTGAACCAATAAAGAAAGGGCGCGCCCTGGGTTAGTTTCCCATATTCTTCCTCCATTTTAAAGTCAGTAAGGTTTAATGCTTCTGACCTCCAAAGCCTCACCACCACTCCCCAACCTTCAGTCGTGACCTTACACAGTGTTGTGAAAATGAATCCTGCTGTAAAGAGCCTACAAAGACCATTAAGAACAATCCGGCTAATGGGCCCCTGGGGTCACACAGGAAAGTCACACTCTCACCTGCAGGTGGTGACGGCACAACAAAAGCCTTCAGTTCAAGGCCATTTTCTGGGAAAGTTATTAGCAGATTATCTCCAGCAGACACCAGGAGCTGTTTCACTGAAAGTTGATTAGAAACAGTACATTCCTTTACACACGATAACGATGTCATATTACTGCCCTGCAAGAGATTTGTTCTTAGGAGCCACAAGATGAAATAACATGCGTTCTTGTCATAGTTCTTCCTGGGACTTATCTAAGACACTTTTTTTCCCTCTGGCTTGGAACTGACTCATGACCCACATTCCGGGGCAGGGCTGATTTTGTAACGTTTAAGCCATCTGTGTGAGTTGACAAGGTGAAGAAGGTAATGATTTGGGCTGACTGAGCGCAGTGATAGGTAACAAGGTTGTGTGGAAGCTGGGGCCTGTGGGTGGAACCTATTTTCCTTCCTCTCATCAGCCCCTCCAGACACCCTCGTATGTTGTTCTTATACAAGTTGAGTGGAACCGTGAGTGTTTCTGTATCATTAGCCACGCACTGCTCGATAGCAGCCTCATGGATTACCGCTAATGACCTTGCTCTTGGAACCTTTCTGAGAGCAAACCCCATCAAGCTCCATATGAAAGGGCTATTTTAACTCAGGCAGCACGAACATTCATGCTCATCCAAAGCACTTACCCACCAAATCAGCACTCAGAACAATGTTCACTGACTTCCTCTATAACCAGCAGAACGCTGGCGTATTCAACTGGCGAGATGCTGCTGGACATTAGTCTCCCTTGTAAATACAACTGAGAGATATCAGGATGTCACAGGGAGAAAAGCAAAGACCTTTTTTCTTAAGCTGAGCGCTCTCTAGGGGTCTGAGCTACTTGGAGATGTTGGGGGACGTGTGGCTCACCAAATCTGCTGCTCTCCTCTCCATCAGTACCCAGCCCTTCCAGTACCTTCCTACACCAGATGCATGGGCCTCCCTACCTTCTCTGCAGAGCTCCCCTCACCCATCGCTTCCAGTGACTCTTTGCCCTGAAAGTCTAGGAACTGTGGACCCAGAGGGGACATTGGTCCAAACCTATCATTTTACACATGCGGGAACTGAGTCTCAGAAACGCAAAAATAACTACGTTGCTCAAGGTTGTACGAATAATGAGCAAAAATAGAGCCATCAATACTTAATTACTTTAAGTCTCTTTATTTCAACACATACCAGGTCATACTGTCCCGAGCACGGTCCCAAGAGCTTTCAAATTATCATTCATTAACCTTCTCGCAGTCCCATGCAATAGTCTTCTCAGAACCCAAGGATCCTAATTCCCAGGCTGGTTTCCTTCCCAATACACCACACGGCTTCTCTTCTGCCAGTTCCTCTGTCTACGAAAGCGGAGGATCAATGTAAGTGAAAAGGCAGGGAGAGGCAGCCCAGCGCAGTGCCCACAGAACGGCCTCGAACACAAGCTCTCCAATACCTTCTTCGTTAGGAAACGTAATGGGAGCTTTATGGCGCTCAGCATGATCGCGCAGCCTCTGGCTCTTTCATGACCTGTTCCTACTCAGATGCCCCCCCCCCCCCAACGTCCAAACCCTCCTCTTTACGCCGTGCTTCTCTGCACGCTCCTTCTGTTCTTCCAGCTCCTAAAGGAATGAGGTCTCCAAAGCTCCCCTGCAGGCCTCGCCCCAGTTCACCCACCGCCCTGCCCGGGAGGCCGCGTCTGTGCCTTCCACCGCCACTTCTATGCCGGTGACTCCTGGGGCTTTGTCGTCAGCGCTCTGCTTGTCCACCTCAGTGTCCTGTGTCTTTCATCCTTCTGGTCAACCACTCATCAAATCCTAGTGATTCCAGCCCTCGGAGAGCGCTCGAATCAGGTTCCTTCTCTCCCTCCCTGCAATCACTCCCTCTGGTCCTGATGGATCCTCTGGTCTGCAGTCAGCTCCACACCATCTTCTTGAAACAAATCTGACCATTTCATTTCCTGCTGAAAATCATTCAGAGATTCTCTCTACTTCCCAATGAAGCACAATTTCCTTAGCACAGATTACAGATCTTTCAAACTCTTGCCCTGCTGACCACTCTAGACTCACACCTTGCCATTCCCTCTCACTCGCGGGATCAGTTCCTGCCACAATGACCTCCTTACAGCTCTCCCAAAATGGCAGCTGAGCCCCCCGTACTTCTGTTCTGTTGCACACGCAATGAATGAGGTGATGGCGGAAAGGACTAAGCATAGTTCCCAGCACTGGGTTAAGTGCTCACTGAACAGAATCATCGTTACTGAGACTACACATGTCGCTCCCTTGGCCGGAACAATGCAGCAACCCCGTTTCTATCCTGGCATTACCGCCTCGGGAAAGGCCTCCCCGGCCCTTCTGACGGGTCAGGCGGGGTGCCTCCCCCGCTCCCACAGCTGCCTGTCACAGCACTTACCAGATGATCTGAAAACCATCTGTTTACCGGTCAGTCTCACTTCCTGCACGGAGGGAAAAGACAATGTGTATTCGTCTTGTCATTCCTGCTTACATTTCTAAGACGTGCTCATAGGTGTGCCTGGAGGGAACAAGTGAACTTTAAAGTTGTCACTAGTCTCTTGTACAGCAGGGTTCTGTACTCTTCTTCCGGCTCTCCTGCCGGCCGCGGCAGGAGACACAGGGGGTTCGGACGAGGAGGACTTGGCGGGGAGGAGGCTAGCGGGAAGGCTCGGGGCGCCACCATCTGTGCTCCGTGGGGGCGGCGGAACTGGCCTCTTCTCCACGGAGAAGTGGCCGGGCTCCACTCCGGTCTGGCTGGAGGAGGATCATGGGAAGGCATTAGAACCTAGAAGATCAATTACAAAGACAAATTGTTATGAAAGAAAAGACAAAAATGGTTGACCTCATCAAGCAATACAACGTCACTGACGTTTTCATGAACTGGATTCAGTGGCATTTGAAAAATCATGTCTAATATCACAAAACACTAGAATTCTACACCATCTCCTTCAAATACTCTGTTATCTGTTAAAAATGTAAGAAAACTGTGGATTGGACAATTACTATAAATGAACATGCACAGCCAAAATCATTCAAGATGAAAAGAGAGAGAAAAAAAAACCCAACTACAATAGCCCCTGAACTAGTCAACAAGGCAATAAAATTGAAGACAATCAGATAATTCGATTACATTTACTCCTAGAGTAAGTGATCTCTAGTCATACCATCGATGAGCATAAGCTACAACCTGAAGTTAAAGTTAGCCAACTTAAAGTTTTTGAATTAAGTCTTACGTGCCAGAGGGGAAAGTCTCATGATAGGATACCAAAATTCTCTTCTGAGCCTTATCTACCCTTACTTACCGAGGGTCCAGGTAAGTAAAAGTCAGGCTAACAACACAGGAGGCCCAAGGGGGGCGGTGCCCACAGGTGTTTACTGAAATCACACACTGGTGTCTGTTCTGCAGTTGAGGAAAGTAAAGACAGAGACATCTTGTGACTGGAGCCCGGATAACTGACGTCACTGCTAATATTAACTAAATACCAGATATTTCAGTTCATAAAGTTCCAGATATTACGAGGCAACCGGTGAACCCCTTCAACAACAAATTTCAGGAACCAAGGCAGAAAGAAGATGAAGTATAATTTTTTTAAAATATTGCTCAGAACAAGACAAAATAAACTGACCAACATTTAAAAACCAGGTGGTGGGTTGCAGGGAAGGAAAAAAGTTTTCCCTCCTCCTTTTCGACCTCCCTGCCTGACACCCCCACTCCTCGTAATAAAAAGGCTGATTAACAGAAGAAAAACACATTTAAGAGGGAGGCCACCGGCCCATGGCACACTTCCCACCTGCTTTCGGGGGGCCACGGTGGGGCAGAGTGTCCTTGCGTGGCGCTTTCCTAGGTACCGTTAATTCAAAGTAATCAATATGCCACAGGGCCATGTTGGCACTTGGAGCCCCCGCAGAGTCTACTGTACTTGTGAGATGCTCGGCTTCTGTGAGGTTTCCGGCATCGAGGTTTGGGAAGGGAGTGCGGATATAGGAGGCTGGTCCTCGCATCTGTGCTGACAGGTGCATGAAGTTCAGAATCCCTGCGACCAGAGCTCCAGAATGGGTGCTCCCAGCACGTAGTAGCGGGGCCTCTCATGAAGTGACTACTTCATAAATAAAGAATGAGTTAAAATAAAGAATGGAGTCTACAGTGGTCGGAAACATTAAGGCATCGGTCAAAGGCTTCCCAGCCACCAGGAGCTGGTGACGGGGGTTACAACTCCTCCCTCCCTCCTGTCTACACAATCAGCTTTCCCGCCATGCTGCCTCTCTGGGTTGGACAAGCAAGCAGGTTCTTTGCTTTCACTCCTTAGCTTCCTCTCCAAGACCTCCCCAGAGGACCCCCCCACCTTACACCCCCCCCCGCGAAGTTCTCAGCAGTCAGGCTGACTCACGCCCCCCACGCCCCCCCACCCCCCATTCCTGGCCTGGTCAATAGGGTCTCTAATGGCTCTTGTTTCTTTTTTTCTACTCTTACTTTGAAACAACTTCTTTTAGGTACATCTTAGTCTAGTCTTGCCCATTTGAAAACAAAACTGCGGAAAATGTCGCTTATCCTCTACAAATTTAAACCCAGATTTGTTTAAAATTTCTTGAACCTGTCCTATTCAGTCGCACCACTTTGTGAGTAACGCTTCTCTGTACATCATGCACAAGACTTTGCATGCACAGGCGTCTTCCTTTCTCTTGGGTAACGGCTTAGCCCTTCAATGCCTGGGTCGGAAAGTAACTCCAGGTTTATCTTTCCGAGGAACCGCTAGACTGTTTTAAAGGTCCTGTGCCATTTTACATTCCCACCCTCAGCGCTCTCATCTTCCGTCCTGACACTTGTTTTTATTCTAGCCACACTGGGCAAGTGGCATCCCACTGTGACTTTCATTTGCATTTCCCTAAGGATCAATAGTCTTAAATTAATTAAAGGAGAAGGCCATTTGACTGAAGACAAAGAGAGTTGTTGGGGGGGGGGAGGCAGTTATGACAGGTTACCCCGAAAAACAAAGGTAACAAAGGTAAGGTTGTTACACAGATTTCAGTCCCGCCTTCTCCAGTGATAAGAGTTTCTGCTCTCGGAATCATTCTCTTCCTGGTTCAGAGGAAGAGACACTTACAAATGTACATTTCCCTTACAAAAGGGATTACAGAGCAATTCTACTGTTTTTAGAGCTTCTCTCCTTAGTGCTTTCTCTCAAAAATAATCAGTTCAACTAATCCTTATACCAAAGAGACCTATTTTGGGGTCACATATTCTGATACCCTTCAATCCATTTTGAGTTAATTTCCGTAGCTTAAGGTAGGGGTCTCAATTTTGGTTTTGTACACGAATATCCTGTCGTCCCAGTATCCTTTGTTGGGAAGACTATTCTTTTTCCCATGGAATTTTCCTGGCACCTGTATTAAATACAGTTGTGCTATTTTAAATTCTTTGTTGGTGAGGGAAGAAATTTGGTTTTGTCATTAATTCCAAACTTTGTGCTTCGACAGAAGAAAATTATTTTTCTTATCCTGCAGAAATAATGTTTATCAACACTAATTCAAGGATTATCTACAACTCACTTCAGTTCCAAAACACTTACGGTGGGTGACTGTAGGGCAAAATCTGTATTTCAATGGAATTAAAACACTGTTTAGAAGATCTCTTGGTTATCTGATTCTAGTCTTCCGTGTATTTGAACTGTTTGACAACTCTATCAGTTGGAGATGGCTTATAACAATGCAAAATAACTGTCCATACACATGTAGACTTTCCCCTATAAAAACCAGTTTTGCTTTCATTTGCACATTTCAACGTTCTTGATCTATGAACACAGGGTTCTTCAGATTCTCCTGTAAAACAATTACAACACTGATTAATGAGTAGGATAAACTCTAATGCATGCTCATTTTATATCTGTGTAATTCATGATTTTGCCTTTCTTTCACAATTATCTTTTAACATAACCCACGTCAAAGAACTAATGAGCCATGATTAATAGACACACTTCCATCCACAGAAGCTAGAAAGTAAATAACTTAGCAACATAAAAGTAAATTATGTTAACAGTTAGTGATAGAAAAACATGGTTAATCTTTGATAATTTCAGATTACTTATAAATTGGAAGCTTTTACCATTTTAAGACAATTACAAGCATAGAAAGATCTAGGAACTTTGAAAAGTAATAGCAGGCACTGCAGTCACTGGCACAAAGCCCCACATTAGCAAACCAAGACTTAGCACCTAATCTAATTGCAGTTCTACCTTCCCAGGAATGTAGTCTTAACCTTGCAGTCTGGTCATCACCAATGAGGTAGTTGCCTGTCCACCACAGGTAAGCCATCCTAGCCTGAAACAACCCATTCTTTCCCCACTTCTGCCTCAAAACCTTCCTTCCTCCTCAGAGCTCCTTTCTCTTGCTAGAGGAGGTGCTGCCGGACTCATGATTCGTTCAATAAGGCCCATCGGGTCTCAGAACCTTCCCCGGTTGAACTGTAATTGAGCAGATCTGGCACAGGAGCGGTGGGGTGTGAACTGCGCGTCCGCAGGCATCCGGGCCGAGAAACAGGCGCGGCGCCGGGAGCCCCCTTCGGACTTGGGCTTCCCGCCTCCCCGGGGCCCTGGGGAGGCGCCTCCAGTCCTGGGCTCTGCCCTCCTTGCCCCGAGCTCCCGAGCTCACCGGCCTCCCCGCGTTGCCCATTTGTCCGAGATGACCCGTTCCACACGGGGGACCGCCGGCGGTGGGGACCGCAGTCCCCCACGCGCCTGGAAGCCCCGCTCCCCGGTTCTGGCCCCAGAGTCCAGCTGGGCCCCCCGGTTCCGCCCCTTCCGCGGCCCGCACGCCCCGCTGGGAAGGGTCGCAGGCGCACGGGGCTTCCCTTGGCCGGGACGCAGCAGGTCCCTCGGCGACCGCAGCCGTTAGGGCGCACGGGCCGGCTGTCCTTGTAGAGGAAGGCTGGCGGGAAGAGAAGGGCTCTCCCAGTCCTGACGCCTCCGGCACAGGACCCGCGGCCCACCTGCCCCTCTCGCGTCAAAGGACTGCAGTCCCAGGGGCTAAAGCGTCTCTACAAACGGCCAGATCTTCCTAAAACCACCTAGAATCACAGTGGCCGCTACGAGGACTGTTCCAGTGAGAGACGATCGCTTAAGGGGTGCGCGTGGCAGCGAGGGTTCCTGAATGAAGCAAGCAGGCTGGGATGTGTATTTCAGTTGTCGGGCAGAAGCCGCCACAAAGCTTCAAAATTCCCAAACAGCTTCAAAGATTCACTGCGAAAGGTGAATACAGAACTTAAGGACAAAAGAGGTACCCAGGACAGAGACTGTAAGACGGACGTGACCACCCACAGCTCCTCTCCACCCGCCTTGGGTCTGGTGCCCGTTCCCGGGACCCTCCGTCCGGACTGCCTTTCCATTGCAACAGACTATTATTCAACAGTCATCGTTCAAAAATAACACCACCTGTCACAGCATCCTCTCCCGGTATCGTTCTCTCCTAGCTCAAAAGCAGATCCAGACGCCATAGTTAAAGACTTTCCTAAATCCAGGGAGGATCCTCAAAAGTTTTTAATACCTAGATTACCTTCTGAGATTAATGGATTGATAAAAAGACAGGAAACAGGATAGGAGGCCACTGTTCATGATCATAGCTAAGGACTTGGAACCAAGCCTATAAACAGCTGGCCAAGCTGATGGCCTTACACACACCCCTGGATCCACCTCCCAGGGAAGGCACCTGTTCGGGCCCCTCCCAGTGTGGACAGGACTATGAGGGATTTTCGGGTAAACTGCTATAGGATTCCCTTAAAACAGCCAAGGGGAAACTAAAATTAAAATTAATTAAAAAAAAAAAACCTTGCCACATTCTGGTAAACGTCCCAGCTACACTCTCCACTTCAAACCCAATCAGGACATCAGGCGGAATCCTAGAAAAACAAGGAGCTGGCTGAAGGTAAGATTTGCGCCACAGTCAGGCCCCCCTCCCCAGATCTCTACCTGTAGTGCCCCAGAGAAAAGTAAAAATGAAATATCTTTTGGACCGTCTCTGGAAATGCCTCGAGTGCAAGGGGTCATCCAATGCTCCCCAAAACATTTGTTTGTCCTGACCGAAAACTTACTGGAGGAAGTAACATTCCTTCCCTGTCCCCCTGAGAATCAATGTTCTACAAACTTCAGTGAGGGAATTATAGAAAAACAAAAAGGGGAAAGGTCATTTGAAATTTAGGCCAATAAAAATCACGTGTCTTCTCAAAAAATAGTGGTAGAAAAAGTTTTAGCCATCCGGTCAGATAAATTTAACTTATTCCAATGGATTTCTCACTGGTCTAAATTTTAAGTAACCTTCCCCCTTCTGTTCTTCTGATCTTTTATAGTAAATGAGTTTACATTATCATATGTGCCTCAGGACTACTTTTTTAAAATCTACTTACTTGCTTATTTACTTATTTACATACTCACTGATTTATTTATAGGCTCCATGCCCAGTGTGGGGCTTGAACTCACTACCCTGAGATCAAGAGTCACCTGCTCTATTGACTGGGCCAGCCAGGTGCCCCATCATGGCTACAGTTTTAAAACAAACATAAGAAGTCTCTGTTTGCACCTGCCTCAATGCATACGTATGTGTCATGGATACGTGGTATTTTCTACCTCTGAATGGTAATACCAATGTTAATTTGTAATAGAGTTCTATTTAATTGGCTTAAACAAATACACACTTATATAAATTAAATTCTCACAATGCAACAGAAAATAACCCAAATGCTTTTCAGTTCACGTGATCTAAGAAATATCTGATATAAAAGCTAGTTTACGTTTGCTGGTTTATTGACAATAGGCATGTCTTAGAGGTAACAGCATTGCAATCCCACCTGTGTTTAGTAATCAGCCAAGTTCGTGAGGTCTTTGTTACAGACTCTGGCACCTAGAAAAATAACCCACGATGATGACTGATGCTCATGTCTAATGAAGTGCTTATAGGTAATCTAAACATAATTGTTAACAATAAGTAAATTAAGTAGATGTAAGTAACATAAAAAGGTTTTAGGTACATTTTTAAAACAGCTTCTCCCAAATTTTTTATAACCTAAAATGTTAAAGTTTTGCTAAGTTCAATTTATTCACTATCCAGATCATTTTCTAGGAAGATAAAATACAGAAACATTATTACATACAGATTTATCCACTTTTTCTTCCTTTTGTGGAGGATTATAGCTATTTTGGTCTAGTACTAAGCATGTTTTATCCCACACTATTTTCCATGGAAAACCACATGTTTCTAGAAGTTATAAAGCAAAGAATAAGATGCTAAGGTAAAAGACAGTTCATTATTGCATATTTCTTAATTTTCATGAGAAATTAAAAGATGTTAAGAGTTAAAAAACTAATATATGTGATTAAAACTACTAGAAATAAAAGGGAAAGGAATTTTATGTGTGATCAGGACTAAGACTGGAATGAGTTTAATTAAGTAAATGAGTTTTACTTTCTTAACTAAAATTAGTACAAAATTAGAATGCAGTTTTCTCTTTTGTTAAAAGGACAAAGTTTTCTTGGACAAGTGGTCCGCTCTTGTTAAGAGATTATGGAAGGTTTTTCTTTACTTTTTTCAGTAATCTGCCTAGAAGAAATAAAGATTTTGTGTCTCATCAAAGTAATTTCCTGTGTTTCATGATCAGGTCTTTTGGTACCTAAGAAAGCTAAATCTTCTCTTTCAAAAGAGGTTAAGTTTAGGAGCTCGTGGATGCCTCAGTTGGGTAAGCACCGACTTCAGCTCAGGTGATGATCTCACGGTTTGTGGATTTGAATCCCATGTTGGGCTCTGTGCTGCCAGCTCAGAGCCTGGAGCCTGCTTCAGATTCTGTGTCTCCCTCTCTCTTTGCCCCTCCTCTGCTCACACTGTCTCTCTCTCTCTCTCAAAATAAATAAATAAACATTAAAAAATTTTTTAAGCTACGTTTTTTTTTAAATTTTCTATATTTGACTATGAAACCAGTGTTACTACGGTAACTGGATAACTAAGTATTACTTCACTTAGTATTTGACTAAGTGTTCTAAAACCTGTTGATATTTTCTGACAACCTTCCAAAAAGCAAATCCTAAATGAATTCCTGTTGACCTCAAATTAACATTGGGATTTTTCTGGAGCGACCTTGGAAAATCACACCAAAAAAGAATTCTCCCTCCTTAGACAAGAGGGTTGTTAAACTAATCAAGCTTGAGACATTAAATTACAAGTATTGTCAAATAGTAATACTAAGCTCTATTTATGTTATATTTGTGTAAGTGTTCTGAAAATTTTATGAAATCCTGAAGTCTGATGTATCTTTTTCTGTTGTTTTAGAGAAAGAGAGAATGAGTAGGGTACAGGGGCAGAGGGAGAGAAAGAGAATCGTAAGCAGGCTCCACGCTTAGGTGCATTGTGCAACTTGGGGCTCGGTCCCACAACCCTGGGATCAAGATGCACATCCAACTGAGCCACCCAGGCACCCCAAGTCTGATGTATCTTAGTATAATGTTATCAGTCATAAATTAGTTATTATCTTAAAATGTTGTACGTCACAGAAGAAAACAAATTTCCTTGTCAATTCCATTATAAGGAAATCAATCATATCTCAACTTTTTTTAAAAGTCTTGTAATTTATTTATGACACTATTATTCTATTCTGATACTTTTTTATTTCTAGTTAGACAATGATTTTTTTATTACTTGAGCACATAAAAACATTTATGCAACCAGGGCAGAGGCTGAGGATGACTCCTATTTCTAACTAGGGCAGAGGACTCATTTGGTCTGACAATACCGAGCCAACCTGTGACCACGGCTCTCGATCAGAATCAGTTGTAATTTAGCATCCTTATCCCTTCTGTTCCTCTCAAGATGCTTTCCAACAGCAACAGCTTTCTTAATCAAATGGTGGAGATCCTCAGGAAGATGAGGAGCGAGTCCTTTGGACATAAGAATTCTCAAGATTTTATGGTCACAAAAGGTCCTTGAGTCTCTCCGGATCACACGGATTTGTGAGGGAGTTGGGCCCTTGGCCAGTTTGTAGGGGCTGCTCCTTCAGGTAGTCAGACGTCAGCTGCAGCCGGGCAGGGACACCACAGTGGTAAGTAAGGCAGCAGGGACTGGGAAACGCCCTTCCCAGGAGTGAGCACGCGACCCATGATGGTGGCGGTCGGTCAGGCAGTGAAAAAGTACTCTGATCTTTCGCGAAGGTGTTCCTGCCAGAGTATTTCACCTTGAAGGACATTCAAGGAAAGGGCTTTGGACAAGTAGAGGTTCCCAACAACCAAAGTTAAAAATATCTTAAAGCAGAATTGGATAAAAATTTCCAGAACTGATGGGAAAAAAAGCAGATTCAAGCAGAACAAGAATTAATTACACAGGACAATGAGCTGAGGAGGATGATTAGGATTTTTAGGACTTCCTGTTTGAAACGGTGCTGTCTTTCCAGAATCAAAGAAACCTTTTCTCTGAAGCTACCTACATGTCTCTTCACCTGTAGAACGCATGTAATTGGTACATTCCACTTGACTGATGAAAGACCCCACTGAAAGTGTCACCTTTTTAAGCCAAGGGGCTTGCTCAGAGATCTTATGTGACTTTCAGCACAGACCTCTCCTTGTTCGGCTCAAAGATAACCAGGGCTCTCCTATTATCAAGCATGACTCTGGCCAGAAAGCCAAAGGGTTTTTGCTGGGCAGGCATTTTCAGCAGCAGATGCTGCAGCATGTTCAAACGTTAAGGTGATGTTCC
Organism: Hyaena hyaena; assembly: GCF_003009895.1. Classification (NCBI taxonomy): domain Eukaryota; kingdom Metazoa; phylum Chordata; class Mammalia; order Carnivora; family Hyaenidae; genus Hyaena; species Hyaena hyaena. Next base: position 594,009 of record NW_024081284.1, read on the forward strand.
GGCTCACAGCTCCATCTGCACTTCTTCCTGGCCAGAGAAACAGCGATCTACCAATGGAAGCAAATTCTGAATTATGAATGCCTCACGGTCAACCTTTTTATGTCAATGATATAAACTCAGGGATGCTGACCCGTGACATGTCTCAGTCTGTGTGTGAACAGTCACGGGCAACGTTAGATCACCCAAGGGGTGTTGCCAACCACCCAGGCATTCATGGGCCCAGGGAGAGTGGTAACAGCTCCAGACAACGATGAGGGCCCGACCGCTCCTGCTGAGGTGCTTCAGGGAACAGACTCCTTCATGGGGATTGTTACATTTGCCCGTTCAAGCCAGTGGTCAGTTTGGGTTTCAGTGCATCCAGCCTGAAAAAAAAATGTTCTAAGACTGAAGTTACCCACATTCGCAGTGGCCTGGGAGGTACGCATGGCGGCGTTATCCTTCTGAATCAGTGTCGGAGCACAGAAAAGAAAGCAAGGAAGAGAGGGTTTTCGCTTCAGTGAAAGTGTGAAGTGTAGATGTGGCCTGTTGGGAGGAGGCAGCCGATCTCCGTATCCGCTGCTTCCCTTCCTCAGCAAGCCGACTTGGAAGTCTCTGGGGCGTTTAGAGGGCCACATGTCAGGCACAGCTGTGCCATATGCATCCAAAGTGCAAGCCCCTGAGCTTCAGTGAGGACGACTTGGTCTAGGACCTTTACGGGAGATTCAAGAGTGATCTTTGTTCTCAGTGGTTTCAAATCAAGGCAGGAGAAAATTGGAAATGGTAGTTTGGTGAATCCTAGCCAGATATTTGAGGAAACTAGAAGAATTCAGGATCAAATCCAATTTACAGGTACATAACAAAACCTCAGAGACAATGAACAGGACTAGAGTCTAATGCCTACACAAGTCAAACAGAATTTTTCTCTCTATAATCGCACCTATTTTTCTTTTTCCAGGATTATGAAACTATTTATTTTGTTGACAAGTATTGGATGTTAAGATAGTCCCTAAGCATGACTTGAATATCCAGTTTTGTAAGTTTCCTATTTAGCCTGGAGGGCTATGAGGGTCAGATTCTTTTTTTTTTTTTCCCGAATAGTTTATTGTCAAATTAGTTTCCACATAACACTCAGTGCTCATCCCCACAAGTGCCCTCTTCCATGCCCATCCCTCCTCCCCCCACACCCATCAGTCCTCAGTTTTTGTCAGCATTCAAGAATCTCTCATGGTTTGCCTTTCTCCCTTTCCCCCACCATTTCCCCCCTTCTCCCCCTCGTTCCTCAGTTACATTCCTCCTAATCCTCCTATACGTGCAAACATATGATATTTGTCCTTCTCTGCCTGACTTATTTCACTCAGCATAACACCCTCAAGGTCCATCCATGTTGCTACACAGGCCAGATTTCATTCTTTCTCATTGCCATGTAGTATTCCATGGTATAGATAAACCACATCTTCTGGATCCATTCATCTGTTGATGGACACTTAGGCTCTTTCCATGTTTTAGCTATTGTGGAGAGTGCTGTTATGAACATTGGGGTCCATGTGCCCCTATGCATCAGCATTTCTGTATCCCTTGGGTAAATTCCTAGCAGTGCTATTGCTGGGTCATAGGGGAGTTCTATTGTTAGTTTCCTGAGGAACCTCCACACTGTTTTCCAGAGGGGCTGCACCAGTTTACATTCCCACCAACAGTGTAGGAGGGTGCCCGTGTCTCCACATCCTCGCCAGCATCTAGAGTTCTCTGATGTGCTCATTTTAGCCACTCTGACTGGCGTGAGGTGGTATCTCAGCGTGGTTTTGATTTGTATTTCCCTGATGAGGAGGGATGCTGAGCATCGTTTCATGTGTCTGTTGGCCATCTGGATGTCCTCTTTGGAGAAGAATCACACCTATTTCTTTACCAAAGGTAATCATAGAAAAACTAATTTGTTTGCATTAAACTTGGCTGAATTATTTAACTAAGTGTAGCAAGAACAGTGATCGAACATAAAAGTTCTTTTTAAATTGTTTTGTTGGGTGCCTGGGTGGCTCAGTCAGTTAAGCGTCTGACTTCGACTCAGGTCATGATCTCACGGTTCCTGGGTTCGAGCCCTGCGTTGAGCTCTGTGCTGACAGCTCAGAGCCTGGAGCCTGCTTCGAATTATGTGTCTCCCTCTCTCTCTGCCCCTTCCCCACTCATGCTCTGTCTCTCTCTAAAGTAAATAAACATTTAAAAAAAAAATTTTTTTTAAATAATTTAAAAAAATTGTTTTGTTGATACCTTTTAACTTTAAAACAAGGTACCAGATGGATGTTCTTTTCACCAAAGGGCTTTATTGGCTCTGTAAGGTCAATACCAGTTCTCTAAGACTATCTGGTCCTATCTGAGTCTACGCACATCTCTTTCAAATATGATAATCCTGTCAAAGCCTGGGTAACATAACCAGTGCTGTCACCTGTGTCCTATTACAAGAACAGACCTCATGCAAACTTTGTCCTTGTAACAGAGAAAACCAAATTCTAATTCTGTACCAGGTTAGTTTTGATAAAGTTTTTTTAACTTGTTTAAATGTATTCTAATCTTAACCATCCCTGTCCACGCATAAAATCCCTTTCAGAGATTCCTTTTCCACAAACCTTTGACAACTTTTTTTCCCCTCAACAAAAATGCATCTCCATTTCTCATACTGTCTTTTACTGGAAAGATACATCCTAGTTTCTTCATACAGAGATGTTTCCTTTATTATTTCTAGTAGCTTTAAAAATATAGTAGTGTGTTTAGCCATCAACACCTTGGTTTTTAGTGAAAATAAAGAAGTAAACAACTATGAAATGTGTATTATATTAACATCCTGTGGCGTGGCAAAAATTTTTAAATCCTTTTTACTATTTCTAGAAATATATGCTTTCTCATAGTGAAGTTTTCAGTGAAAGGACGTTTACTAAGGGACCCATTTATCCTCGGCTCCTCTGCAGAAGGAAGCCTGTGTTTAGTAAATAATGTGTTAGTATTTTACCTTATTTGGAAATTATCTAGATAATTAATGACTATCCTTTATATAATTTTTTATTTTTTAATGCTTTACTTATTATTGAGACAGAAACAAAGCATGAGCAGGGGAGGGGCAGAGAGAGAGAAAGACACAAAATAGGAAGCAGCTCCACAATCTGAGCTGTCAGCACAGAGCCCGATGCAGGGCTCAAACCCATGAACTGTGAGATCATGACCTGAGCTGAAGTCGGGACGCACAACCAACTGAGCCACCCAGGTGCCCTTCCATTATATAATTTAACATAGCAAACCTTTAAAGTTTTAGGTTACCAAAAAGATCTGGGGAAACTTTTTAAAAATTTCACCTAAAGACTTTTTTATTCTATTTACTTGCTTTTTTTTTTTTTTTTTTACACATTTATTTATTTTTGAGAGACAGAGTGAGACAGA
>NW_024081284.1:598786-602814 GCF_003009895.1 Hyaena hyaena
TTTTTTTTTTTTTTTTTTTTTAAGTCTCTCCCTCCCTCTTTTGCTTCCTTCAGGTAAGAATTACCTCCCTGAAGTGTGATTTCATGATCCCAGGGTCGTGGGATTGAACAGAGTCAGGCTCCACACGGACACTGTGGAGCCTGCTTCAGATTCTCTCTCTAATAAAATAAAAAAAGAGAGAGAGATGGTTGAGATAAGAGTTCACCTTTCTCTCTCTTTTTTTTAAATATTTTTATTTCTAGGAGAGAGAGAGAGAGACAGCGTGAGCAGGGGAGGGTCAGAGAGAGAGGGAGTCACAGACTTTGAAACAGGCTCCAGGCTCCGAGCTGGCAGTCAGCACAGAGCCCGACGCGGGGCTCGAACCCACAAACCGCGAGATCATGACCTAAGCGAAAGTCGGACGCTTAACCGACTAAGCCACCCAGGCGTCCCATCACCTTTATATCTCACAGGCACAGGGAAAGAATCTAAGTTCCCCCAAGAAGAACCTGGATTTCTAAGGACAATACTTACAAGCCTTTTGAGGTAAATAAGGGGAGAATTGGGATTGGTAAAAAGGACAGGCTGCCCCGTGTCTGGGCTGTACGTCTAGGTCTGCACAGATCTGTGAGATACGGCCAATGGCCACTCTTTCTCCAAGCCTTCGGTCTGGCCGCAGCCTAAATGGGCGCCGTCATAGGCGGAACCACCCATCCAACCATGGTGTCCTTAGTTTGCTTCTGTATATCAGACAGTTCCAACTAAGATGGGAATCCAAAGATTTCTATACTCTAGATTTTTTTTTTTTTTAACATTTACTTTTGAGAGACAGTGGGAGACGGAGTGAGATCAGGGGAGGGGTAGAGAGAGAGGGAGACACAGAATGAAGCAGGCTCCGGGCTCTAAGCTGTCAGCACAGAGCCCAGTGTCGGGCTTGAACACACAATCGATGAAATCATGATCTGACCCAAAGTCAGATACTTAACCGACTGAGCCACCAAGGCGACCCTATGTTCTAGATTTAAGACCTGTCCGCCTTTGGAATGTTTCTAGTCAATTTTGCACCAAGGCTTCAGAACATTTTCTTTCCCTCTGTCTACATTTAGCTTAAGGAGAAGACCCAAACAAATGTCTATCAGTCTCTAAATATCAACTTCCAATTCAGCCACCTTTTTTTAATGTTTATTTATCTTGAGAGAGAAAGAGCTCATGCTCTCAAATAAGTGGGGAAGGGATAGAGAGAGAGAGGGAGAGAGAGAATCCCAGGGAGGCTCCAAGCTCAGCATGGAGCCCAACAGAGGGCTTGATCCTAGGACCTCAAGATCACGACCTGAGCGGAAATTAAGGGTTGGACACTTAACCAACTGAGCCATCCAGACGCCCCTCCAATCTGGCCAATTCCTAATCATAGAGTCGTTAAAGTCTTTCAAATGTCTTGTCGGGTTTCAGTTAGGATGAATGGTAAGTATTTCTGGCGATACTAAACAACCCCATGGACCTCAGAGGGTGTAAAAAGTACGATCTTCAAAAAGTAGAGTCACTCCCAAAGATCAAAGACCAATGGCCTTAGAAAAAAAGGGACACTGTGAAATTTATTCTTTCTCTACCAAGCACCACACTCACAGGCCCAGGAGAGCTGACTCTGGGAAGAGCCATCACCCGTCGCCGGTTTGTCCAGTTTTTCCTGAATCCCATCTGTAGCTGTGGTACCACAGCTCGGCAAGATTTGTCACTAATTTTTAATTTCCGTTGGCTGTTTAAAGGAATAAGGTAGCACTTTACCAGAAATTCTCTCAAGAGTTTTGTCAGCTCTGGGAGGGTGCCCTATGGGGACCTCCTTTAAGAGTAGATACTGGGGTGTCTGTAAGATCATTAACTGGGCTGACTTCTGCTTACAATCCTATAAGGCAATGCAGACAGAAAACTACAGAAAGAGGGTTTCAAGGAGGGTGGAGGGAAGCAGTAAGAATTACTTCGTTAGTGCATTCACCTTTCGCAGTGAATCTTTGAAGCTGTTTGGGAATTTTGAAGCTTTGTGGCGGCTTCTGCCCGACAACTGAAATACACATCCCAGCCTGCTTGCTTCATTCAGGAACCCTCGCTGCCACGCGCACCCCTTAAGCGATCGTCTCTCACTGGAACAGTCCTCGTAGCGGCCACTGTGATTCTAGGTGGTTTTAGGAAGATCTGGCCGTTTGTAGAGACGCTTTAGCCCCTGGGACTGCAGTCCTTTGACGCGAGAGGGGCAGGTGGGCCGCGGGTCCTGTGCCGGAGGCGTCAGGACTGGGAGAGCCCTTCTCTTCCCGCCAGCCTTCCTCTACAAGGACAGCCGGCCCGTGCGCCCTAACGGCTGCGGTCGCCGAGGGACCTGCTGCGTCCCGGCCAAGGGAAGCCCCGTGCGCCTGCGACCCTTCCCAGCGGGGCGTGCGGGCCGCGGAAGGGGCGGAACCGGGGGGCCCAGCTGGACTCTGGGGCCAGAACCGGGGAGCGGGGCTTCCAGGCGCGTGGGGGACTGCGGTCCCCACCGCCGGCGGTCCCCCGTGTGGAACGGGTCATCTCGGACAAATGGGCAACGCGGGGAGGCCGGTGAGCTCGGGAGCTCGGGGCAAGGAGGGCAGAGCCCAGGACTGGAGGCGCCTCCCCAGGGCCCCGGGGAGGCGGGAAGCCCAAGTCCGAAGGGGGCTCCCGGCGCCGCGCCTGTTTCTCGGCCCGGATGCCTGCGGACGCGCAGTTCACACCCCACCGCTCCTGTGCCAGATCTGCTCAATTACAGTTCAACCGGGGAAGGTTCTGAGACCCGATGGGCCTTATTGAACGAATCATGAGTCCGGCAGCACCTCCTCTAGCAAGAGAAAGGAGCTCCAAAGGGCTGCAGAAAGGATTAAGTGTTAAATGCAGGACAAAGACATTATAAAGAACAAAAACAGGACTGTTTCAGGCAAGATCGCCTCCTGATGGGGAATAAAGAGGCCTCATTAAAGGATGACCTCCCCGGTGCAGACGAGGAAATTCCAGAACGACCAGTCCTGGGGAAGACCAAACGGCACATGGGTTAGTTACTAGGTCCCGGTTTGGTGAAGGGACCCCATCAGTGGTGACCATGTGCTGGGCATGCGTGCTCCAGGGACGTCATTCCCCTGAGATACCGGCAGAGGCGTCCCGAGCGAGCAGCACGAAGCCATCATTAGCACGTGTGGGCACAAACATTATTTGCTCTTTTCCAGGCCTGGCCCTGACGGAACAGCAGAGGAGGCGGAAGTTTTGTTAACCAGGAAGGCTCTGGGAGACACCTTCCTCTCTGGCCCTGGAGGCAGGTACCCTTATTAGGAGGCACCTTTGTTTTTTTCTTTGTTTTTAGTGTTTGTTTTTTTTTTGAGAGCGACACATGGTGTGTGTGTTGGGGTGTAAGGCCACAAGTCTAAACATCTAAACCAAACCGACTCCATGACACGCTTTAAGTTTCCCCTCTAAACTAGAAGGCCTGGGTTTCGGCTTCCCAGAAACTACCAGGCAGTTACACATTGCCCAAGGCAGGAGAAACCACCCTTGCAGCACCCAGTCCAGAAAGGCCAACGACCACCCTCCACATTACTAAGGGAGAGGCCTGGAGATAGAAACTATCGATAGGACCCTGTTTCCTAATGTTAAAGTTAACCTGTTAGTCACCGAGTAAGACACTAGGCTCGCTCTGTGATTGGTTGAATTTAAAGGTACTCTAAACGTTGTAATTGGATCCCGCCAAAAGTAACAATACTCTAGACAATGTGTATGGTCAAACCTGCTATCAATGATGTTGAATAATTATGATTGGATCACTGTTCCCAGGTCACAACTTCGGTAACTCCCCCGTCTCAAACCCCATAAAAACCCTACTCTGCCCTTGTTCGGGGCTCTCAGCACGGATCCACGCGCTGGTGAGGTCTGGGAGCCCGAGCTTAAGCCCGTAATAAAGCCCTTTGCTTTTGCAAACGTGACTCGGACTCCTTGGTGGTCTTGGGATTTTGGGGAGATCGCGATCTGGGCATAACCGGGGGGGGGGGGGGGGGGGG
>NW_024081284.1:602836-631943 GCF_003009895.1 Hyaena hyaena
AGGGGGAGGGGAGGGGCGGGAGAGGAAGAGACACAGAATCTGAAGCAGGCTCCAGGCTGTCAGCACAGAGTGAGATCACAAACCCGAAGATCGTGACCTGAGCTCAAGTCCAAGTCAGATGCTTAACAGACTGAGCCCCCTACTTGTGACGAAGGCACAGCCCGCACTGGCGCCCCGTGACCTCAGCGCCCCCCACCCCGCCCCCAGCATCCAGGCGCACCTCATCTCCAGGGCTCTTGCTGGGTGGTTCCGGGAGCCAAGAAATCTCCTTTCCCAATTCCTGTCCTGAAGGTGGAGTCGTCATTGCGGCGGCAAACAGCCTGCTGGGGGCGGGGGAGGGGGTGACTGTCTGGAGGCCGGAGTCCCTGCGAGGTCTCAGCGGCTGCGCCCCCCGAGGACTGGCTGCAGCCGAGGGGGGTTGAGGTCCGCTGGGCGCCCCCCTCCCCGGGGCACCTACCTGCCGGGGGGCCCGAAGGGGCCATGCCCGGACTCCCCTTAGTCGTCCGGGCCCCGCTCTGGGCCGAGGACATGCAGGTCCTTCCCGACATCCTCAGGTCGGGGGGGGGGTCCCCCAGAGTCCCGACGGGGCGCCCCCGGGCAGCAGCGCCTCCCGCCGTGCTTCCGCTGTGCCCCCCTGCGCACACAGGTGAGACGGGACCCTCCGGGGCCCACCCTCCGGGGCCGCAGCTCCCCGAGGGCCGGCCCCTCTCCCTTCCGGGCGTTCTCTCCCATCCGTGTGCTGCTCTTCCGCTGTTTACAGCACTTCGCTCCTCCCGCATAAGTCAGTTATAAAGGTTTACCTAACACCACATTAGTGCTGTTAAACTGATTTTTTAGTCTCACAGGTGATTCTGATAGATCACTTGACAGGGAAATCTCATAGGAGAGAAAAACTTGTCCTCAATAGAGGTCTCTAACAACAAGCTTCAACCAGACTCTAAATAATGATCCACAAATGTTTCCAGTCAGCAAACAGGCCAGGTACAGGGAGGGCCTCTATTTGTTGATAGAGATCTCTTTCCTAGTGAGGGCTCTGTTAGGGATACTGTTACTTTTCTCATAGTGACAGAGAGTGCTTCTAACTGGAGGTAAATGGTTCAATACAGTGTAAGGGTCATCTTTACTTTCACGTGTACGCACATCATCATCGTTATGTATTTTTTGTTTAAAAATTTTTTTTTACATTTATTTATTATTGAGAGACTGAAGGAGACAGAGCACGAGTGGGGGAGGGGCAGAGAGAGGGGGAGACACAGAATCCCAAACAGGCTCCAGGATCTGAGCTGTCAGCACAGAGCAACGCGGGGCTCGAACTCACAGACTGTGAGATCATGACCTGAGCGGAAGCTGGATACTTAACTGCCACTAGGTGCCCCCATTATAAGTTTTTAAGAATTCTTCAAGGCATCTGGGTGGCTCAGTTGGTTAAACAACCAACTCTTGCTTTCAGCTCAGGTCATGATCTCATGATCAAGCCTCACATTGGGCTTTGTGCTGAGCATGGAGCCTGCCTGGGATTCTCTCTCTCCCTCTCTCTCTCTCTGCCCCTTTCTTTCCCTTGCACTTTCTCTCTCAAAATAAATAAACATTAAAAAAAATATTGTTCAATGCCAAACACTGTATAGGAAAGTCTAACTGGTCCAATTTAATAGAAATTATATATAATAGATAATGCATCTTTCCCAGTGAGAAAGCTAGCAACAAACTAATTCAACTAAAAAGAAATTTTCTCCAGGGCAAATCTACTTTTTAAAAATAACCTTAAAAGTTTTAGCTTTTTTTTCTATCAAAATTCTTAATGTCATTGGGGCGCCTGGGTGGCTTAGTCGGTTAAGCGTCCGACTTTCGCTTAGGTCATGATCTCGCGGTTCGTGGGTTCGAGCCCCGTGTCGGGCTCTGTGCTGACTGCCCGCTCAGAGCCTGGAGCCTGTTTCAGAGTCTGTATCTCCCTCTCTCTCTGACCCTCCCCTGCTCACACTGTCTCTCTCTCCTAGAAGTAAATAAAAATATTAAAAAAAAAATTCTTAATGTCAGACATAGAAAAAAAAACTCCAGCTGAACATAAAAAAATAGTATCTCTAAGTAAAATCAAGAGATGATGAAGGATGTAAAACAGATAATCTCAGACTCCCACCTCTACTCTGAAAAATAACTGCCTTTATTTGTAAAGATATCACTATGTTCCTGAGTGGTTTTTAAATGAAGACCCAATCTAGAAATTTCTTTCAGACACATACGGCAAGACATGCTTTGTTTCCCCTGAAGAACTGTTAGGTCACCTTTTGAACAGCGTGACCCACAAGAGTTGCCATGTTTCTGCTGGCGTCGGCCACCAGGCAGCCCAAATGCCGACCTATAGAAGTGTCAGGGAAGCCACTGTACAGAAAGAAGGCTGTGATCCTGGAGCAAGTGGCTGAGGAGAACTTTCCAAGGCAGAAGGCTTGACAAAGCTTAAAGCAGTTTTCAACCAGGGATAGACTTCCATACACTCCTGGGGTAGCTGATCCGTTTGTCCTGCAAAATCACCTCTATGGTCTGTATAGACCGACATGCCTTTGGCAGAGACCTTAATATTAAATAAAAAAGTCTGAGCCGGTTTCCGGCTGTTAGACCCAGATCGCAGTGTCCTCACCGACCAGAGACCACCGGGGAGACCGCGTCACGCATGCAAAGGCACAGGGCTTTAGTACGGGCTCGAGCTCGGGCTCCCAGACCTCACCAGCGCGTGGATCCGTGCTGAGAGCCCCCAACAAGGGCAGAATAGGGTTTTTATGTAGTTTGTGACGGGGGAGTTACAGAAGTTGTGACATGGGAACAGTGATCCAATCATAATTATACAGCATCATTGACAGCGGGTTTGACCATACACGTTGTCTAGGGTATTCGTTACTTTTGGCGGGATCCAATTACAACGTTTAGAGTACCTTTAAATTCAACCAATCACAGAGCCAGCCTAGGGTCTTACTCGGTGACTAACGGGTTAACTTTAACATTAGGTAACAGGGTCCTATCGATAGTTTCTATCTCCAGGCCTCTCCCTTAGTAATGTGGAGGGTGGTCGCTGGCCTTTCTGGATTGGGTGCTGCAAGGGTGGTTTCTCCTGCCTTGGGCAACGTGTAACTGCCTGATAGTTTCGGGGAAGCTGAAACCCAGGCCTTCTAGTTTAGAGGGGAAACTTTTTTTTTTTAGAATTTTTTTTTTTTTTAATTTCTAGGAGAGAGCGCGCGTGAGCAGGGGAGGGTCAGAGAGAGAGGGAGTCACAGACTGAAACAGGCTCCAGGCTCTGAGCTGGCAGTCAGCACAGAGCCCGACGCGGGGCTCGAACCCACGAACCGCGAGATCATGACCTAAGCCAAAGTGGGACGCTTAACCGATTAAGCCACCCAGGTGCCCCTTAAGTTTATTTATTTTGAGAGAGAGAGCACAAGCGGGGGAAAGAAAGAGACAGAGAGGGACAAAGAGCAATGCCAAGCAGCCTCTTAGCTGTCAGCACAGAGCCCACTGGGTTCAAGACCACGAACTGTGAGATTGTGACCTGAGCTGAAATCAAGAGTCAGACCATTAACAGACAACGGAGCCCCCCAGGGGCCCCAAAGCTGCATTTTAATAGGGGGTCACTGTTGGTGTTAAAAGAAACAGGCCCAGATGGAGTCACTTACGTTAAGATCCACTGAGACTACTTCATTTAACTGCAGATTCAGCCTCTTTCACTGAGTGCTACTTTAAACCCATCGGGTCTGGAATGTCCTGATCCCACTAGTGAGATCATCTGCATGACAAGACTTCCTGACTTCCCCTAGGGGAAGGTGACCTTGCCTCCTGCCTAAGAAATTCTTCCATTGTGTACAGCCCCTTAGAGCTCCCTTCTGTCTGCTACAAGGGACTCTGCCAATTCACGAAGTTTCGAACATAGCTAATTAGATCTTTACATTTACTCAGTTGAAAAAGAATTTTTTAAAAAAATTTTTTTAAACACAGGTAAGCCTTATTATAGCTTCACCACATTTTGATAAACTCTGGACACAAAATCAGTTTCCCTGGCCGTAAGTATCTCTACCCTAAGTCCTTGGTAAATTCAAAGGGGCCCTAGCTGGCCTAGCCAGGGCAAGGATTACCAGAATTGCTGCTCACCAGTGACTTCATATCATGTCCATGGAAGGCAAGCAGAATATATGCAAATAAAGATTTAGGATAAAAGAGTGTGGTCATTTGCTCTCCAAAAAGATCTCCTACACGATTATTTTAAGTAAACTTATAAAGTTTTCTCTGCTTTAAAAATGATGAAATTGAAGCTCAGAAAAGTTCACTGATTTGCCCAAGACTCAAAAACTACTACTACTGTTGCTGGTTGTCACTACCTCAGGAATCGAACAGGTGGGCCAGCCCTGGGGTGATGCCCCAGCCAACTGTCCCCTCCCAGGGAATCCCCGGGGTGGGGGGGGGAGGGGGGAAGGGTCAGGACAAAGCGGAAGCACAGCTCCTGGCTGGGTCTGCGAACACTGCTGCAGAACAAACTCAGATAAACTCACTGTAAGAGAAGCCAATGACCCAAGACAGTAGTGCTTAGAAAAGAGAGCAGAAGACATTTAGTTTGGATGCCAGGAGAGGGGGGGGGGGGGGGGACAGGTTCAAGCCATAACAACTGACCTCTCTGCTGGCAAGACAGACACCTGGAGCTTCATAGGGAGAGGTTCCGGGGAGAGGGGGTAAGTGCAAGAGACACAGAGAGCGTGTGATCATGGATGGGAGTCGGTAGGTGTTCAGCACACGACCATGGACAGGGAAGGGGACAGGTCTTCTAGGCATTCCATCACTACCAGGGCTTTTCTGGCCTGGCGGGTGGAATGTTCTGGTTATTGCTAAACATTGTCAATGTCTCAGAAATAAGAATGAGTTTCAGGCAGAGCACAAGTTAAGGGGTCTTGTCTATTCCTGGTTTTAACTGTTGGGGTTTATCACTGAGCAAGAGGACTAGCGGACACGAGGAGGTCCGGACTCCAAGTCTTTGTTATTTCAAGTCCATAACAAAGGCTCCCCAGGGAAGCGCACCTGGATAAGGGCTTCCTGAGGAGTGTGTCAGAACCCCGCTGTGGGCTGCAAGTTACGAGGTTCTTGGGACCTAGGCTGGAGTTCCAGTCCACACCATGCCTTCCCCACCCACACCTGTTTCCTCCGTAAATACAAATACACTCAGCCTTTTGTGAGAACACAGGATTCCTCATCTTCCCTCCTCCCACCACCTTTTCTAGAAGCAATCCAGTACCTTTAGAAATTCACGAGCGTAGGAGGGACTTTTAATAAAGAGGGATACTAAAGAGAATAAGGGACACTGGCCTCTGCAGCCAGTCACTGAAGAGTGATGTGGTCATCTAGGGGAGATGAGAGGTACAAATGACAGAACAATTTCAAAAGAAGTTTGATGTCCTTTATTCAAGGGAAAATGATCCACGGGCTGGGGGCATATAGTGCCTCGCAAGCCCGGAGCACTCTTCCCAAGGGATGTGGGGCAAGAGCAGATTTAACAGAGAGTGAAGGGGAGCACAATCTGTCACCCTAAAGCATGCCACTGTGGCATGAGGGTTCTTTGAAGCTAAAGGTGACCAATACGCAGCAGATTCAGGAAAAACTCCCTACCCCCGCTCCCCTCAGCTGCCTATATTTACTTTGGAGAAGGAGCCTCTATGAGGCAGAGTTATTGCCAGAGGTAGCTTTTCACCTAAGAAACATATCTGTAGGGGCACCTGGGTGGCTCAGTTGGTTGAGTGGCCGACTTCGGCTCAGGTCATGATCTCGCAGTTCGTGGGTTCGAGACCCGCGTCAGGCTCTGTGCCGGATACTTGCTCAGAGCCTGGAGCCTGCTTCAGATTCTGTGTCTCCTTCTCTCTCTGACCCTCCCCTGCTCACGCTGTCTCTCTCTCTCTCTCTCTCTCTCTCTCTCTCAAAAATAAATAAAACATTAAAAAAAAGAACTATGTTAAAAAAAAAAAAGAAAGAAACGTATCTGTATGAAAGGGCAACCCTTGTTTTCCAAACATCCCCTTCTCCTTTCCTGCAGATGGCCTTTCTCCCCATTGTGTCCCTAAACCCCTATCCCCTTCCTGAGCTCAGGATGTTATACAAGCCATAACTACCTGGCTTGCTTTTGGGGTCTCCTATTTTTATGGGGCTCCCACACATATGAAATAAGGTTTTCTCCTGTTGATCTGCTGTCTGTCCATTTGATTATTAGACCAGCCAAGGAACCTAAAAGGGTAGAAGTAAACTTTTTCCGCCCCTACAGGCATCAGAAGGGGCATAAAGAGAACAGGGCGTGCTTGGCTAGGAGATGGGAAGATTCCTTATCTAGCCAGAACTATTTTCTAGCATAAGGCAAGCTTGCTCAAGCTGTTTGAGGATCGTGATTGGTAAATACTAGGTGTCCTTGACAGATGTTTCCCTAAGTGCAGGGTGACTGAGGTTTAGATTTGTGATGGGCTGGGCCAGCTGAGGCAGGCTCCATTTTGTGGGTCCTCGTAAACAAATTAGCTTTATCAGAGGACACCGGAAAGAACAAGGAGCCTATAAACAATATTGAACACAGCATTCTTTGGAAGGAGAGTTTTGGGACTATGAGACCTTGCTTTTGCATTTTCATCAGGAAACAAATCACAAGAATGCTTCCGGTTTAACTTTGCTGACAGCTGTCACTGACGACTTGGAAGGAGGCTGGTGCCCACCCTACAGCCATCCCCCGCCAGTCCTGGGGCAGGGAGGAGGAGGGGGTTAGGGCCTAGTGCTACTGAGCTGAAGCAGACTGAGAGACTGGAAAGGAGTGAAGGTGACCTAAGGTGAAGTCAGGAGGTGGCTGTAACACTTCTGCAGGTCACAGTAACAGAGGCCATCAGAACACCAACGACCGTAAGACAAAGCGAAGAATGTCAACATTCAGAAAGAGTTCCACACGCTTCCTGCCTAAGACCCCAGGGCCCCTGGTAGTGCAAACAACCGGCCATCCGCCCCACCACTTGAGAAGGCAAGCGGGTAGAAGGGCAGAGTGGCCAGCGGCCGTCCGCAGTGACCGACCACCCGCTACCCCAAAGGCCAGAGAACCGCTGGGTGTCCAGCGAGAGCACTCCGTCAGCTGCCCAAGGCGCCGCCCCAGAGGGGCCGTGCTGCTGGCCGCCAGGGAGAGCTGGCCAAGGGCCCCACAGATAGAGACCGGTCCTCTCCCAGAGCACTGGGCACCTCTGGCCAGATTAAGAAAAGGCACCTCTTAGGGCAGACACCACTCCAAAGGCACACGGCTTGGCAAATGGACTGTGTACCAAATTTCGGACCCCTCGGCACTTTGACAGATACCCTTGTGCAGTGCGCTCTCACAACAACATTCTACCTGGACAGCAGTTCACCGTCATGTTCTCAGTGCAGACTGACAGTGCTCAGTGACAGCGGTGCTTCCTGTTCCCAACATCATAGGGTAGAGGCTCTCTCTTTTAAGTTTATTTATTTATTTAGAGAGAGTGTGTGTGCATGAGCAGGGAAAGGGTAGAGAGACAGGGAGAGAGAGAAGCCCAAGCAGGTTCCACACCGTCAGTACGGAGCCCGATGCGGGGCTCAAAACTCATGAACCGAGAGATTGTGACCAGAGCCGAAATGAAGAGTCGGGCATTTAAGGAACTGAGCCAACCAGGCACCCCTTAAAGTTCTCTTTATTCAGTACCGTTATATGAGCAAACAGTGGGTCTCCATTTCTTCAACATTAAGAGGCACATGGATCAGATGTTATCAAAAGTCTTTTTGGGCTCTAACAGTTTGTAAGTTTTATACAGAAGCAGTACTGTGTGGGTTATAAATGATGTTTTAACATATTTTTCTATTTGATCCGCATAACAACTCTGGGCAATAGTTCTTCTTCTTCCCATTTTACATGAAAGGAAACCAAGTTTCAGAGTCAGATCTCAAGCTTTCTCTGCAGCAGCCCCAACCCACCTCTACGGCTCCAGATAAGTAAGCACATTCCACTTAACAAGACCTTCCTCAGTGAGTCTCTGAACCGTCAGTTCTCTGGATGGACCCGGGCCCTCCCTGCTGCTCGCCTGTGCCCACCTTCCTGTTGTTCTATGTCCTCAGAGAAGGGGAAGGAGAAGATTAAGAATTCACATACAAAGACTTCCTTCCAAAAAATTTTTTCATTAAAGGTAAAGTTAGTTGCTTTTGAAGGATAAAGTAGGACTTTTAAAATAAGGCTTAACAAGTTCAAAACGTTTTAAATAGTACAAACTTCCATATCCTTACATGCATCCTGCGTGGATCAACTTTATACACATAAAGATCTGAAAGAAATGCCCCTCCCTAGGTGGAAACTGCTGAGATCATTTTTCTCTTCCTTTTCATGACTTTTTTCCCTTTCCTTTCCTACTTGTATTTTCTTTTTCCTAAACTGAACACATCTTACCTTTGCATTAATAAGATACAATTATAATCTTCATCTTTAAAGAAGCCTTAGGTATTCTGACATGGTCGTTCCGACACAGAGGCTTTTTAAAAAATTACA
This sequence comes from Hyaena hyaena, assembly GCF_003009895.1. Taxonomy (NCBI): domain Eukaryota; kingdom Metazoa; phylum Chordata; class Mammalia; order Carnivora; family Hyaenidae; genus Hyaena; species Hyaena hyaena. The sequence goes on from NW_024081284.1 coordinate 611,370, forward strand.
AAGAGGTGTATAGAATGGATATGTTTTTGGTACGATTTGATTTTTAAGTAATCTCTATACCCAGTGTGGGGCCTGAACTCACAACCCTGAGATCAGGAGTCCCGTGCTCTGCTGACTGAGCCAGTCAGGTGCCTCTAGAATAGATATTTCTTTTTTTTTTTTTTTATGTTTTATTTATTTCTAGGAGAGAGAGAGAGACAGCGTGAGCAGGGGAGGGTCAGAGAGAGAAGGAGTCACAGACTGAAACAGGTTCCAGGCTCTGAGCTGGCAGTCAGCACAGAGCCCGACGCGGGGCTCGAACCCACAAACCGCGAGATCATGACCTAAGCAAAAGTCGGACGCTTAACCGACTAAGCCACCCAGGCGCCCCTAGAATAGATATTTCTGACCCCTGGCATTACTGGCCTGATCTTGTTCTTAAACCTCACTCCTCTGAGTATCTTATTATCCATGACCCTTAGACCATCCTGGAAGCCTCATCCCATCCATAATCTTTCTCTTTGGATGATTCAAAGATGGGATAAGTAAGGCTCAGAGACAGGACAGGGGAATGAAGGAGATGTAGGAAGGGGGTGAGCCCACGGCTGGGCAAAGTTCAAAGCTGTATTCAATAAGCAACAATGGAGCACTTTTTGTGCCAGGATCTGGACAAGAAAGGGATGATGAAGGTCAAGGGTGCAGAAAGAGAGAGGCTCCAGGACAAGGTGAGGGTGACCATAGCCAAGAAGGCTCCTGTCTATGCAGTGAACACTCTTCCCTTATTCCTTAGTAATAAGACTCAGATTGCTGCTTGGAACACCAGGGTCCCCAGCTAGGAGACTCCATTTGCAACCCACCCCACCACCTGCGGCTTAGTGAGGTCATGTGATTCAGTTCTTTTGAGTCAGATATAAAAGGCACTACTGAATAGGACTTCTAGGGAAAGCTCTTTTTGGCCTTCCTCCTCTTTCCCTCTTCCTGCTGCCTAGAGAGGACATGAGGGCTGGCGCCCCAGCAGCCATTTGCAGCTAGGAAGAAGCCTTGAGAATGCAAGCCAGTGCTAGAAAGCATGGACATGGAGCACCGGTGCAGCCCTCGGCTGCCAACCTCTGAGTTTTTCTGAGGAGTAAATAAACTATTATCTCATTTAAGCCACTGCCTCCTATCTCGAACTTTCATAAAGAGCTAGATGTCCTTTTAGTTGATAAGTGACATTGGTCTTTTTTGTTGTTTAGTTTGTGAGCTATAAAATGCTTAGGTTCAGACAAGCTCACAGCAGAGACAGAGTGAGTAACACAGTGGAATTTCAAAAGACAAAAAATAATACAATTTTGGGGCGCCTGGGTGGCCCAGTTGGTTGGACCTCCAACTCTTGATTTCAGCTCAGGTCATGATTTCATGGTTCATGAGACTGAGCTCTGAATCCAGCTCTAAGCTGACAGTGTGGAGCCTGCTGGGGATTCTCTGTCTTCCTCTCTCTCTGCCCCTCCCCCAACTCCCTCTCTCTCTCAAAATGAATAAGTAAACTTAAAAATAATGATAATACAATTTAGCAGTAACTTTAAGGTCCTTTAGTCAAGAGAAAACAATCCGCAGATTGGAAGAAAAGAGTTCCTCACAGGCAATGAGACATTCTTCTGAGAGATCTTGAGCAGGAGTGAGTTTTACTGAGCATTAGACACAGCAATGTGTAAAAGGGCACGAGGGGGTGGGGGGTTAGCTGGGAGGCTGGACATCTCCATCTAAGGCCAGCAGCTCCTGTTTTCTAGGGTAATAAGGTACATTAGCCAAAGCTGAGTTGGAGGACTGTAATTTGTGTGTGTTAAAACTCCTTCACAGATGTTTCCTGTAATTTAAGATTAAATCTGGGACGTGGGCTGGTCCAGGGGAGCAGCTTCCATTTTCTGGGTCCCGGTATATGAATCAACTTTATCGGGAGATTTCAAACACTATATAAGACCAAAACTTTATGATAACTAAGGATTTTTTGTAAGTGGCTGATATGCCCATGAATCTGGGAACCACTTACATGCCAGTGAGCACATGTTTCCTTATGGGCACAACTGACTTCTTCAGGTGTATGTACACTTTCCTTCTAACTAAATTAATAAACTTCTTGAGGAAAGAGATCAATTTTAAAATGTAAATTGAGGGGCGCCTGGGTGGCTTAGTCGGTTAAGCGTCCGACTTTCGCTTAGGTCATGATCTCGCGGTTCGTGGGTTTGAGCCCCGCGTCAGGCTCTGTGCTGACTGCCAGCTCAAAGCCTGGAGCCTGTTTCAGTCTGTGACTCCCTCTCTCTCTGACCCTCCCCTGCTCACGCTGTCTCTCCCTCTCTCTCCTAGAAATAAATAAAACATTAAAAAAAAAAGTTTTAAAATGTAAATTGATATATTCTGACTTCTAGCCTACAAATTTCTCACATACTAACATTAATGATTTTAGGTTTTAAAAAAGCTCAAGTTCACTGTTAGCATCCATGTTAAATAAAAACACAGGTATTTTGGTTAAAAACATTAAAGTGATGGACAATTTCAAGACTGCTGGTATACACAACAATTAACTTTGCAATCCCTCATGGTAAACAAAGAAGATATCGGACTGTCTATTGTTAAACCTCAAGGAGCAAATGATTAAATTAAAAAACCAAACATAAGATTAAGTTGTGTCTACTTTTTCTTAGCATTTTTGCCATTCACAATAACCAGAAGAAATAATGGGAGAATATAGAAACAAAAATGTAAATGAAATAATAAAAAATAGCAACAGCAGCAAACAAAAATAATAAAAAACAGAAAATATAAGAATGAATTCAGTAAGATATTTGCCCATTTTAAGACTTTAAAATGGGAAGTTATGGGAAACACAAGAAATAAATGGGAGAAAAACATGAATGAATGCTCTTGGATAGATAGGCTCAACATCAGAAATATGTCACTTTTTCCTAAATTAATCAATACATTTCTATGTTCCCAATAAAAATGATGCTGGCAGAAATTTCAATCGAGGGAATAGGAAACTAGACAAAACTGGTCCTAAAATTCACATGGAAAAATCAACAAGAAGGGGAGGCAGAATTTTTTTGAAAGGGAAGAGAACTCTGATCTCAGAAGCTAAGTAGGGCCAGGTCTTCTATGGCCATACAACCCTGAACATACCCAATCTCACCTGAAAGAGAAGAGAATTAAAGGGAAATTAGTCCTACCAGACCGTGAAACATATTATGAAGTGACAATCATTAAAAGAGAATGGTATAGGTGCAAAAAGAAATTAATTATTAAATAAATGATACTGGAAAAATGGGTAGCCATTAAAAAAAGAAAAGTTGTATCCCTACCTCACACCTTACACTAAGATAAATTCCTAACATAAAAAACAAAACTGGGGCACCTGGGTGGCTCAGTCATATGACTTGATTCAGGTCAGGTCATGATCTCATGGCTGGTGAGTTTGAGCCCCTGTGATCTGTGCTGCTGGTGCAGAGCCTGCTTGGGTCTCTCTCTCTCTCTCTCTCTCCCCCCCCCCCTTTCTGCCCTTCCCCCACTCACACACATACTCTTTCTATCTCAAAGTAAATAAAGAAACTTAAAGAAAAAAACAACCAAAAACATAAAAGCACTGTAACAAACCATGGGACTGATCTTCAGCAAAGGTACCAGGGGTGTTCAGTGTGGGAAGAACCGTGTTTCCAACAAATGGTACCACAATGACCAGGTATCAACATGTAAAAGAATGAAGCTTGACCTCTACCTCACACCATACACAAAAATTAAACCAAAATGAATCAAAAACTGAAATGTAAGAGCTAAAACTATAAACCCACTACAAAGAAACACGATTAAATCTTTATGACCTTGGACTAAATAATGGTTTCTTAATACGACACCAAAACAAAAACAAAAGAAAAAATAGATAAAATGGACATAATTTAAAAATCTGGGATTGAAAAGACACCATCAAAAAAGTGAGACAACCCATTTTATGGGATAAAAATTTTGTAAATCACATAATATACGATCTTATTATTAGATATCTGTATCTAGAATATATAAAGAACTATTACAGCTCAACAAGAAAAAGATAAATAATTTTTCAAATAGGCCAGGATCTGAACTGACAGTTGTCCAAAGAAAATATACAAGTGGCCAATCAGTACATGAGACCATCTTAGCATCATTAGCTATCAGGGAAACGCAAATCAAAAAGACAAGGAGATACTGCTTCACACCCACTAGCACAGCTAATATCAAAAAGGCAAACAATGAAGAATGTTGTCGAGGATATGGAGAGAGTGAAACCTTCATACACTGCTGGTCAAAATGCAAAATGATGCAGCCACTCTAGAAAACAGTCGGTCAGTTCCTCAAACGGTTAAACACACTTACCATATAAGCCAGCATTTCTACCCCTATGTATACATCCAAGAGAAATGAAAACCTGTGTCCACTTAAAAATCTGTACATGACTGTCCACAGGATTATTCACAATAGTCATAAAGCAGAAACAAACCAAATGTCCACCAACTGAAAAATGGATAACAAAATGCACATATCAGTAAGTAGAATATTATTCATCAATAAAAAGACAAAGTATTGACCCATACTATAAGATAGATGAACCTTGATAAACATTATGCTAAAAAAATTAAAACATTATCTACGTGAAAGGAGCCATTCAGAAATGACCATAAACTGGGACACCTGGGTGGCTCAGTCAGTTAAGCATCCGACTTCAGCTCCGGTCATGATCTCACTGTTCGTGGGTTTGAGCCCATGTTGGGCTCTGTGCTGACAGCTAGCTGGGAGCCTGGAGCCTATCTTCGGATTCTGTATCTCTGTCTCTCTCTGACTCTCCCCTGCTCACGATGTCTCTCTCTCAGAAATAAATAAAAACATTAAAAAAAAAAAAAAGAAATGACCACAAATCATACAATTTCACTTAAGTATAATACACAGAATAGACGAGGCCATATGGGCAGAGAACAAATCAGTGGTGGCTTGGCCTGGGGAAGAGTGGTAAATGGCAAGTGAATTTGGATGTGCACAGGATTTCCTCTGAGGTAATGAGGAAGTTCTAAAATAGACCATGCTGAAGGCTGCACACCTGTGTGGCTACACAAAACCTCAAGGAAGGGCTCCTGGGTGGCTCAGTCGGTTAAGTGTCCAACTTGGGCTCAGGTCATGATCTCGTGGGTGGTGAGTTCAAGCCTCACGTTGGGCTCTGTGCTGACAGCTCAGAGCCTGGAGCCTGTTTCAGATTCTGTGTCTCCCTCTCTCTCTCTCTGCCCCTCCCCTGCTCACACTCTGTCTTTCTCTCTCTCTCTCAAAAATAAACAAACATTAGAAAAAAAAAGTCTCTGAATTGTACAGTCTAAATTGGTGAATTGTATGCTATATGAACTATATCCCAATAAAGCTTTTTTTAATTTTTATTTTGTAAAAATGTTTTATTTTAGAGAGAGAGAGCGCACAAATGGGGGAGGGACTTTACGAGAGGGGGACAGAGGATCTGAAGCAGGCTCTAAGCTGACAGCAGAGAGCCCGATGCAGGGCTCAAACTCATAAATGAACCATGAGATCATGACCTGAGCAAAAGTCGGACACTGAATGGACTGAGCCACCCAGGTGCCCCAAAGCTGTTGTTTTTTTATAGAAAAGTGGGTGGGGAAAAGAAACGGAGTAGGGAGGGGACGAGGGTGCTCCTCCACACAGAGTATGCCTTTATACACTTGTTCGGATAATGGCATGTTGTCTCTTACTGCGTTTTCAGCTAGTCTGCTTTCAAGGCAAGAGCGCTACAAAACCGCCTCCGTCCCCACCTCCCAGGTCTACGCTGAAGGCACACGGGCCACTTTGAACCATGCAGCTTTTCCTTCTGGTATTTACCCTCACCCTTCAAATTTCAGTTTTTATCATTACTTCCTGAGATTTCCGTTTCAAATGATCTCTTTTTCATCTTTGCACTGGTGCACATGCACTTTTATATTCAGTGTAGCAGAGAGGGAGCCCTTTGTCACACAAGAAAGAATATGATAAAAAAAAATACAAGTTTCTCTTGTAAATACAATGAACAGCTTTAAAGCACCGCAGTGACTTCTAGGAGTTCCGGAAGTCCAAGGAAGCACTGTCAAAGTGAATAGTTTCCAGACGCCTCCACAGATGACATTATTTGCTGTTGTGGATGTTAATGGCCCTGTGTCTCATGTTGTATTACACGCTTTTGAAAAACTGTTCAGATACAAGGCTTTACAAAACTTGGTATGAAAATTGAGGACTTTAAAAAAAATTTTTTTAATGTTTATATATTTTTGAAAGAGAGAGACACAGACAGAGCCTGAGCAGAGGAGGGGCAGCAAGAGAAGAAGACACAGAATCCAAAGCAGGCTCCAGGCTCTGAGCTGTCAGCACAGAACCCAACGCAGGGCTCAAGCTCATGAGCAGTGAGATCATGACCTGAGCTGAAGTCAGATGCTTAACTGACTAAGCCACTCAGGCGCCCTGACAATATTTTTAAAATCTTATCAATATAAAAGATCACCATGATCTTCTCAAGGTATTCTTAAAAATTCATTATATTCAAACACTATAAAAGCTCGATTTATCTTGATGTTCTTAAGATGGATACTTTATAATTTCTTACTGCGGTGGATTAAAAAAAATTTTTTTTAACGTTTATCTATTTCTGAGAGAGAGAGAGAGAGCATACACAAGTGAGGGAGCAGCAGAGACAGACAGAGACTGAGGACCAGAAGCGGGCTCTGCACTGTCAGCACAGAGCCTGATGTGGGGCTTTAACTCACAAACCTCGAGATCATGACCTGAGCCAAAGTTGTATGCTTGACAGACTGAGCCACCCAGGTGCCCCTGCAGTGGATTTTTAATAAGGTGATTTATGTCAGCTTATTTTCTAAAACCCCATACATGCAAAGTAGACTTTTAAAATAACTTTTATTTTCCATGTGTTTAATTTACTATAACTATGTAAATATTCCTCATAAATGAACTGCATATAAATCACACATCTTTCTTTTAAAAAATTGTGTCCTTCTGTGGTTAATAAATGTTTTGGTTACTTGTGGAGTTTAAAATTTTTTAACATTCACTAAGTTTTGAGAGACAGAGAGAGAGAGCAAGTGCAAGCCAGGGAAGGGCAGAGAGAGAGGGAGACACAGAAACTGAAGCAGGCTCCAGGCTCTGAGCTGTCAGCACAGAGCCCGACGGGGGGCTCAAACTCACAAACCACAAGATTGTGGCCTGAGACAAAGCCACATCCTTAACTGACCAAGCCACCCAGGCACCCCTGCTTAGTTTTCTACGTATCTGTCCCTTATCCTTTTCCAAACATGATGAGAAAGCTGTAAAATGTTTTGTAGTCTGTGAAACTCATCATTCATATTATAAAGAAATAAAATGCCAAACTAAATACGAACTTTTAAAACAGAATTAGATGAAGGAATGGTCAAGCAAAGATATTTTAACAGATGAATAAAAACCCAGTTTCCTATCATGTCATCTAAAAAATTGCTATTTTAATAGCATAAAGTAGGAGAAATATAATCTCATAACAAAGAACAATCTTTCAAAGTGAATAAATTTAGTCTTGTCAATAGTCAAAACCACATTATTAATAATAAATTGGAATCCCAAATGTCCCATATTAAAGTATGATTATTACCATACTATTCAGGTATTATCATGTAGCCAACAACACAATATTACATGAAAGATGCAAATGTGAACAGAAAAATACATGTATAGAAAAAGTCTAGATCTCTGTGCCTAACAAAATCGCAGCCCAGTAAACTTTTGAGGTTGCTGGGGAAAATACAATATGTACGACACCCTTTTATTTATTTTTAAGTTTATTGATTTATTTTGAGAGAACAAGAGTGAGCAGGGGAGGGGCAGAGAGAAAATCCCAAGCAGGCTCCCCATTGTCCATGGGGCTCGACGTCACGCACTATGAGATCATGACCTGAGCTGAGATCAAGAGTTAGACGCTTAACCAACTAAACAGGCACCAACACCCTATTGAACACGTAACCACACTAACCACACTCCCAGAGAATGAGCCCGAAACCACACAGGCGCTGGAACACAGAGTGGAAATCTGCCAGAGATATTGCAGATTTCTAGAACCCAGAGACCTGAGTTTAATAATGTCAAGAAGGCACAGGGCAGAGCCATGGGTCCATTCACGTCTGGGGATGGGAGACAAAGTGATTCATGGAACCAGGAGCCTAGGTCCCAGGAACTCATGGAGCCAAGCGGCTCCGTGTGAAGAAAAACATTCTCCCTTGACAACTGGCAAACGCAGGTTTGGGCTCAACTTGTCATCTCAAGTCGGGTCCCCGAAGGGGAGAAGTTAACTTGAAGTGGTCCTGACTTGTTGGTGACCACTCTTTTCTGGAAGAGCTCTCCTTAAGTCCCAGAGAGAACCCACACACACCTGAGCTGAGAATTCAAGTTCATCACAAAACACACCCTCAAGACAGGCAACAGAAAAGGTCGGAGAACTCGGGTCCTAAGACTGTCAGATAACGGAATTCTGGCATACAAAAAACGTAAAATAAGATGTTAAAAATGTTTAAGGAAACAAAATCAGTAACGAAGTATAAGATGTGTACAACAACAAAAAGCCCCTGACAAGTCTGAAAAATAGGGAAGCACAAATTCTAAAAATAAGACATTGCTTTTGCTATCAACACCTCCACAGGTGGGGGCGCCTGGGCGGCTCGGCGGGCGAAGCAGGAGGCTCTTGGCCTCAAGGTCATGGGTTCCAGCTCTACACCGGGGGGGGGGGGGGGGGGGGGGNAAAAAAAAAAAAAAAAGCAAGCTCAATGTGTGGATGAACTGGCAGATTAGACACCGCTGAAGAATGAACAAATCTGGAAGGTCGGACTTGAGCAAAGACGTAAAAAGCATGAACCTCGCGGCGTCTGAGACGAGAGGAAGTGAATGGGCGCGCTCTGAGGAGGGAAGGCCCCTGCGTTCCAGGGACAGCGAGGAAGCCAGCCTGGCGAGAAAAGGGACATGACGTCAGGGAGGCAGGGGAGGCCACTCTGTAGTTTGTAGGTCAACATAAGGGGTCCCTGGCTTGTCCTCTGGGCCAGCGAGTGTCTGCAGGATCAGCTCCCATGACTCCCGTGTCCAAGAGTGTGCAGGGTCAAGGGCAGCAGCAGAGGGACCGGGTGAGGGCCTGCGGCGACGCAGGTGGATGTCATCTTGCGGCAAGGGGGCAGCTGTGCAGTCCCGGGGAGGACATTAGCCGCTGGACAGGGTGCAGGGTAGGAGGCAGAGGCCAGGGTCCAGGATGACTGAGCAACGGAGAATGCAAGACACGCAATCCAAGGGCGGCTGCCGCGCAGGCCACAGGGCAGATCTGACCGGAGCTCAGAGGCGACGACGGCCACGCCCTCCGAGCTGGTGCTCAAGGCCACAGAGCTGGTGCTCAAGGCCACAGGGCTGGTGCTCGAGGCCACAGGGCTGGTGCTCGAGGCCACAGGGCTGGTGCTCAAGGCCACAGGGCTGGTGCTCAAGGCCACAGAGCTGGTGCTCGAGGCCACAGAGCTGGTGCTCGAGGCCACAGGGCTGGTGCTCAAGGCCACAGGGCTGGCCAACAGCACCGCGGGCTTGTCCATACGGTAGTCCCCCCGTTATTCGAGGGGGACACCTTCCCCTGGGGATGCCTGAAACTCGGATGGCACCAAACCCTACAACCCTGTTTTGCCCTATGCACGCACGTTATAAAGTTTAGTTTATAAATGAGGCACAGTAAGAGGTCAACGACAACCAGTGAATAAGATAGGACCATGAAACACTACGCTGATGTAATAAAAGCTGGTGAGTGTGGGCTCTCCCTCAAGACGCCTTCTGTGCTGCCCTCGTGACGTGGGAGGCCCGCGTGGTGGGGGCGGGGCGGGGGGGCAGTGCTGGCACTGCGACATGGTGATGCGCCATTAGGCCGCTCCTGACCTTCTGAGGTCACAAAGAGGCTGGCTTGCTTCTGGAACGGGGTGACTGAAACCACAGAAACTGAGACTGGAGGGTGGGGTGGGGAGGGGACTGCAGGGGTTAGAAAAGAGAACGGGGCAGAACTGCCCCAGCAGTGAACTTGAACCCAAGACGGGGGATGCGTGTGAGCAGAGGGCCGCCCGGGCTGCAACAGCTCCATACACATTTCTCACCCTGTCGGATGGACCTGCGGGAACACCGTAATGTGCAGGGGGGCAGAGGGGGGTCTTAAAGTAATGCCACACTGTGCTGTGAGCAGGGTGCAATTCCCACAGCGGCCGCTTCAGCCGGAGCAAGCCCAGCATAGCTCTCGCCTGAATAAAACCACCGACTGACTGGAGAGACCACTAAGTGGATTCCAATCACTGTTAATTCCTTTTTTTGTTTTAAGTTTATTTATTTATTTTGAGGAGGAGGCAGAGAGAGAGAGAGCGCCCTAAGCAGGCTCTGTGTTGCCAACGCAGAACCCTATGCGGAATTCGAACTCACGAACCACGAGATCATGACCTGAGCTGAAGTCAAGAGTCCGACGCCCAACAGACTGAGCCCCCCTGGCTCGCCCAACTGCTGATGATTCTAACACCGCCATATTAAGTGGTTTAAAACCCTGTTCTGTGTTTCCCCTAATTAATAATATACCACTGGGGGGGTGGGGGGGTGGTAGGTAGCAAGTTATTTTCAATCTATTTTATCCGCATTGTGGTGGGGAGTAGCAGAGTCAAACTTCTTGAACCCCACAGCCGGACATGGAAAGATACGCAATTTCACTTGAGACTTTATTTTAAAAACCTTTCTTGCCACCAGGGCTGCAGCATTCAGAGCTTGGTCTGAATCTAGCTAGTTAGATTCCAGTATGACGGCCTGTCCAGTTTGGCCCTGAAGGAGACGCTGACAATCCAGAACGGTTTTCCTACCCTCAGCCCATCCCCGCGGAACCCCCAGCCTTACGCCTGTCCGGGCGAAGGACTCCCTTCCTGCTGCCGGCTCTCTCTGGTATTTCATGTCACAGCAAGGGACAGAAGCAATATGACACATGGCAGATCTCACACAGGGTCTCACTAGGGTCTTCCTCGGCCCCTCCATGGATGCCTTTCGGTTTCTCTAAATCCAAGCTTCCAGGAAAGGTGCTGGCTGTGATTACTGTTTAAGGTCTTGTTTCTGGGGATGCTGGGTTCCTCTGCGGACAACTGCCTTTCCATAGAGATGATGAAGTTATCATGTCAACCTCATACTGTTTACAAAATAAATGTGAGATGAATTAAAGACCTGGCTGTGACACACAAAGTTTTAAGATTATTAAAAGAATATATAACAGAAATATGTTTATAATCTCTGATTAGGAATAGTTTTATTAACAAAAACTATTTACTACCCAGAAAGTTTATATAAAGTTTGTGTAAAGAATATATAAATGACTATTACAAATGTATTCAGCCTCAAATATTTATTGATCCCTCAACTTGATAAACAGAATCTATGAATACTCATCACTAATGTCATAGTTAATGGTGACAGACCAAAGATTGGGAACAAGATAATGGTGCTGCTCTCCCTACTTCTACTCAACACGGTACTGGAGGTTCTTGGTGGTACATAGTGAGAAAGTAAAAGCATCCAGATTGGAAAGAAAGAAGTTACACTCTATTTGCACACAACACAATCTGGTATATAGGAAATCCTAAGGATAACTACTGTTAAAGTTCACTGGGGCACCTGGGGGGCTCAGTCGATTAAGTGTCTGACTTCAGCTCAGGTCATGATCTCATGGTTCGTGGGTTCGAGCCCCATGTTGGGCTCTGTGCTGACATCTAGCTCAGAGCCTAGAGCCTGCTTCAGATTCTGTCTCTCCCTCTGTCTCTGACCCTCTCTCTCTCTCCGACCCTCCCCTGCTCACGCTGTCTTTCTCTCTCAGAAATAAAACATTAAAAAAATTTTTTTTTAAAAAGTTCACCAATGGGGCGCCCGGGTGGCTTAGTCGGTTAAGCGTCCGACTTTCACTCAGGTCATGATCTCGCGGTTCGTGGGTTCGAGCCCCGCATCGGGCTCTGTGCTGACTGCCAGCTCAGAGCCTGGAGCCTGTTTCAGACTGTGACTCCCTCTTTCTCTGACCCTCCCCTGCTCACGCTGTCTCTCTCTCTCTCTCCTAGAAATAAATAAAAAACATTAAAAAAAAATTTTTTTTAAAAGTTCACCAAGGTTGCAAGCTAGAAGATCAATATATAAAAGTCAATTATATTTCTACAGCAATGAAGGACCCGGGGTGGGGGGTGGGGGGCGGGGAGGGAGAGAGATTCCCAAGCAGGCTTCATGCCGAATACAGGGCCAGATCCCATGACCTGAGCTGAAATCAGAGGTCAGACATTCAACCGACTGAGCCACCCAGGAGCCCTTAAAATGCTTTCATTTTATTTTTTATTTTCATTTTTATTTTTTTAAATTCTTTTTTTATTTTTTTAAATGCTTTATTTCTAGGAGAGAGAGAGAGACAGCGTGAGCAGGGGAGGGTCAGAGAGAGAGGGAGTCACAGACTGAAACAGGCTCCAGGCTCTGAGCTGGCAGCACAGAGCCCGACACGGGGCTCGAACCCACGAACTGCGAGATCATGACGTAAGTGAAAGTTGGAAAGTCGGACGCTTAACCGACTAAGCCACCCAGGCGCCCCTAAATGCTTTCATTTTAATATGTCCTATTTGATTCATACAAAAGTTATGAAACAAAATCATTCTGCAGGTTCTTAAAAGCCTGGCCAGGTCCAGAAAGCCCATTTCTACATTGCCATCAGGTACTCCTTGAAGTACCTATTTAGGTAATACAACCCTTGCATCTGGCCGCCTAAATTAGTTTCCTGGGGCTGCCGTAACACAGTATAACCAACTGAGTGTCTTAAGACCAGAGAAATCCATGGGGAGCCTGGGTGGCTCAGTCAGTTAAGCTTCTGTCTTCAGCTTGGGTCACGATCTCACGGTTCGTGGGTTCGAGCCCTGCGTCGGGCTCTGTGCTGACAGCTCAGAGCCTGCTCCGGAGCCTGCTTCCGATTCTGTGTTTCTGTCTCTCTGCCCCTTCCCTGCTCACGCTGTCTCTGTCAACAATAAATTAAAAATAAGAAATATTGAAATTTTAGGGAAGAAAAAAAAAAAAGACCAGAGAAATCCACCCAGTCGGAGTTCCGGAAGCCAGAGGTCCAAAATCAAGGTGTCAGCAGGGCTGCACTCCCTCGGAGGCAGGGCAGAACCCTCCCCTGCTTCTTCCTGGCTCCCTCCCCAGGTCTTGCAGCTAGGACACTCCCATCTCTGCCTCTGTTGTCACCTGGCGTTCTCCGTGGGGGCCTCTGCATCCAGATTTCCCTCTAGTTATGGGGCCCTCAGTCACACTAGATGAAGGGCCCATCGTACTGACATTTTCTTTTTTAAGGTTTTATTTATTTCAGAGAGAGAGAGAGACAGAGTGAGCAGGGGAGGGTCAGAGAGAGAGAGAGAGACACAGAATCTGAAACAGGCTCCAGGCTCTGAGCTGTCAGCACAGAGCCCGAGGCGGGACTTGAACCCATGAACCGGGAGATCATGACCTGAGCCCAAGTTGGAAGCTTAACCGACTGAGTCACCCAGGCGCCCCCCATGCTGACGACACCTTAACTTGAGTCCTTCTGCAAGAGCCCTATTTCCAAATAAGGTCAGACACATTCCACAGGTAGAGGGGTTAGGACGTCACCGCATCTTTTGGCGGGGGGGACACAGTCCAACCTGTAACACCATGCTTTGTACTTTCCAAAAGACAGGGTTTCTGAAGTCTGTCACCCTGTCCCGTTACTAAGCCCCGAAGGACCTGAAGCAGAGGGTGTTTTCTACGCTTAAGGGCGAAAAAAACCCAATATCTGATGGTGACAAGAGAGGATTCGGGGGTTTTCTTTCCTCTCGCAGGCTGAGTCAGACCCAGGTGGGCCGACGACACAGGACCTGCAGGAAACGGAAGGAAATCTAGACAAGACATTCAGCTAGGGGCCAAGGCAAGAATTCGAAAACTTAGCAATTTTTCAGCCCTGTATTGTGTGCTCTCACTTTCCCCACAGGACGCTGATAAAGTAAAAGAAGCTAGAGAAAACCTGTGCCAATCAACACAGAGGATTATCCAGGAATTTACCTGCAACAGAGGTAACAGACAGTATAAAATGACTGTCTATTAGGAGATCAAGAAGAATTAAGGGAAACACAATCCAGCGCTGGTTTTTAAACACAGCGAGGGCCTCGGTGTGGAACGGGGAGTAGCAGATTCTGCGCGGCACCAAGGGACAGACCAGGGAAGATGTGGGAGAAAATGCAGGCAGAGAAAAAGGGTCACACCCCACCTCTGTCAGCTTTCTAAGCTCATACTGGGGGAACAGTGGAGGAGGGGCACTCTAGAGGTTTCCTCGTCATTACATCCACCACAGTAACCAAAGTAACACGGACATTGGGGTGAGTACGACCAGGCTGGAGGAGGTGAGCAAACTTTTTATGAGAACCAGCATCTATGTACGCGGCAGCCACATACACAGATTGAAAGGCACGAATGAGAGAGATCCCGTCCCCAGGTGCTGCCAGAAATATTACAAAGATGTGATGGAGAGTAAATCTTTTTATTTTAAGCATTTATTTTAGTTTGAGAGAGAGAGAGAGAGAGCACACACATGAGCAGGGGAGGGGCACAGAGGGAGAGAAAGAATCCCAAGCAGGCTCTGTCCTCACAGAGCCTGAGGTGGGGCTCAACCTCACAGATGTTGAGATCATGACTTGAGCTGAAATCAAGAGTCAGAGGCTTAAGTGACTGAGCCACCCAGGCGCCCCCCTCAATCTCTTTTTAAACACAATTATGAAGACTGTGAGAGAGATGATGGAAGAAATGAGTAAATGGGAGGTGAACCATGGTTTGACCCGGGAGGGTACTAGATGTGAAAGGTCACAATATGTTACATTCACAAAGAAATGGAGCATGGGGGCCCCTGGGGGGCTCAGTTGGATAAGCCTCCGACTTCGGCTCAGGTCATGATCTCAGTTTGTAGGTTCGAGCCCCATATCGGGGCTCTGTGCTGACAGCTCAGAGCCTACAGCCTACTTCAGATTCTGTGTCTCCCTCCCTCTCTGACCCTCCCCTGCTCATGCTGTCTCTCTCTCTCTCAGAAATAAATAAAAAACATTTAAAAAATTTTTTAAAGAGAAATGGAGTATGAATTAAAACTCAGCAGAATGCTTTAAAGTCCTTAGTAAGATTCATTTGCACAAAATAAACAAGCAAAAATATATAAGGATGTTTGGGGACTGAAAAGAAAAAACAAAGGTAACTTCTAACACTCATTATAAAACAAAAATCATCTAAAATGTAAAAATTAAAATGAGTTTTTCTTATGGCTTACTCTACAACAAAGGAGAAGAGAGAAAAAAATGGGATGGGAATTACAACTTAATACATGCTGTCATGACAACTGTATGTTACTAGTCAGGAGGAAGATTTACCTGAATGTTCAAAAGACCAACAAAATAATTAATGTGAATAGTAAAAAAAAAAAAAGAAGGAAGGAAAATAATTTCATTTCAATGTTTATTTATTTTTGAGAGAGACAGAGAGCAAGCAGAAAGAGAGGGAGACACAGAATCTGAAGCAGGCTCCAGGGTCCCAGCTGTCAGCACAGAGCCCAACACGGGGCTCGAACTCACTCGCAGTGAGATCATGACCTGAGCCGAAGTTGGACACTTAACAGACTGAGCCACTCAGGTGCCCCCACAAGGATCTCTGATGATGAAATCCAAACATGCTCCTGTCCAGGACGTACCGGAGCTTCTGAGCAGATAAATGAACCTCTTCGTACACTCACTGAAACAAAGCCGCACAACACCAAAGACAAAGACGAAACCTGGCAAAAAACAGCGACGAGAGACAGAGTATTTCACCCCAGGAACAAGAAGCAGCAAGGCAGCATGATTTCCACGGCAACACCACAAATGCCAGAAGATAAAGGAGATGAGGCGGCCAAAGTGCTGATGGACGAAACTGCCGGCCTGGGACTCAGAACTCACCCAACGAGCATCCATGAGTAACAGCGAGTGTGGCCTCCCCAGCACGTACACTAGAACTGTATTGATACCAAGATTAGCATGGCTCGTGTGCATTCCTATTCAGTGTTTTCTGTACTATGTTGCATGTATCACTTTGAAAAAAATTTAATGAACTGGAATAAAAATTGTGAA
The DNA here is from genome assembly GCF_003009895.1 of Hyaena hyaena. Lineage (NCBI taxonomy): Eukaryota > Metazoa > Chordata > Mammalia > Carnivora > Hyaenidae > Hyaena > Hyaena hyaena. The sequence goes on from NW_024081284.1 coordinate 627,578, forward strand.
CAAGAGTAACAATGAAGCAAGGATATTTTAGATAAGCACAGAGTATACCATCCATATATCCCCACTTAAACAGGAAGGAAAGAGATGCTTAGCAGAGGGGATGGAAGAATCCATACGCAAGAAACTGACTAACATGAGTCATAAAAAACATGTTATCCAAACAAAAATGTTAAATGATAATAAAGCAGGAGATGAGGGTGGAGGAAATAGAAATTTGATGTATATTAAGGTCTTACACAGTTTGGAGAAGAATGGAAATATGTATTAACTTGAGATTTCTTTTTGTTTAAAGCAAACCTGCACGTTAAAAATAAAACAAGGGCACCTGGGTGGCTCAGTCGGTTGAGTACCCAGCTTTGGCTCAGGTCATGATCTCACGGTCCCTGAGTTCAAGCCCCACATTGGGCTCTGTGCTGACAGCTCAGGGCCAGGAGCCTACTTCTTTTTTTATTCTTTCATAGTTTATTATCAAGTTGGATTCCATATAACACCCAGTGCTCACCCCAACAAGTGCCTTCCTCCGTGCCCATCATCCCCCTTCCCCTCTCCCCACCCCCCATCAGCCCTCAGTTTGTTCTCACTATTTAAGAGTCTCTCATGGTTTGCCTCCCTCCCTCTCCCCAACTATTTTTCCCCGTCTCCTCTCCCATGGTCCTCTGTTAAGTTTCTCCTAATCCTCCTATAAGTGGAAGCGTATGGTATCTGTCTTTCTCTGCCTGACTTATTTCGCTCAGCATAACACCCTCGAGTTCCATCCATGTTGCTGCAAAAGGCCAGATTTCATTCTTTCTCATCGCCATGTAGTATTCCATTGTATGGATAAACCACATCTTCTTGATCCGTTCGTCAGTTGATGGACATTTAGGCTCTTTCCATGATTTGGCTATTGTTGAGAGTGCTGCTATGAGCATTGGGGTACATGTGCTCCTATGCATCACCATTTCTATATCCCCTGGGTAAATTCCTAGCAGCGCTATTGCTGGATCATAGGGGAGTTCTATTGTTAATTTTTTGAGGAATCTCCACACAGTTTTCCAGAGGGGCTGTACCAGTTTACATCCCCACCCACAGTGTAGGAGGGTGCCCGTTTCTCCACATCCTCACCGGCATCTAGAGTCCTCTGATTGGCTCATTTTAGCCACTCTGACTGGCGTGAGGTGGTATCTCAGTGTGGATGTGATTTGTATTTCCCTGATGAGGAGGGTGCTGAGCATAGTTTCATGTGTCTGTTGGCCATCTGGATGTCCTCTTTGGAGAAGTGTCTGTTCATGCCTTCTGCCCTTTTCTTCACTGGATTATTTGTATATTTATATATATATACTCTCTCAGTATATTTGTACTTATCACGAAGTCGAAAATTTTGTTAGTTCAGCATCCTTAATCTCCTTGTCTTTTTTTTTTTTTAAATGTTTATTTATTTTAGAGAGAGAAGAACAGTGTGAGCAGGGGAGGGGCAGAGAGAGGGACACACAGAATCCGAAGCAGGCTCCAGGCTCCAAGCTCCAGGCCCCAAGTTGTCTGCACAGAGCCCTAGGTGGGGTCTGTGTGACACTCTTCAGGCCCTCCTGGCCGGCCGAGAACAAAGAAAAGGGGAAAACAAATGGCTAATGGATGGAGATCTTAGTCTCCTTCATGCTCCACAGTGACGTGGTGAACAAAGGTGGAAGGAAATGGCGGGTAGAACTAAGTTTCCTTGGACCCTGCGGCCCGTTGACAGATACTTGAGGCAAGCAGAGTACAAGGCTTCTCCAGGGACCCCTTCCGGTCTTAATGCTGATGCTTTGCTAGAGGGGAAACCACCTTAGCCTGACAATAGCTGGCCCTCCGGGATCCTGGGAGTCTTCTTTTGCATATGAAAACCTCACCACCGGAAACTTCCCCTGGACTTGACCTCCCCCAACCCCATAATGCATAACCAGTCTCTCCTCAGGGATCCCTAGGCAACTCTTTCTGCCCACGGGTCCTGTCCCCGTGCGTCAATAAAACCACCTTTTTGCACTAAAGATGTCTTCAAGAATTCTTTCTTGGTCACTGGCTCCAGGACCCTGGGAAACCCAGTGTACCCACCCTGCCTAAAACTCAGTATTTATTACTGCAAAGAAAAATATGAATTTTATGATGGTTTGACATTATACATCAAAACAAGCTTCTGTCACATCAAAATAATTCTATTTTTGGTGCCAATTTGTGTTGTTGTTGTTTTTTTAAAAGATTTTATTTCTAAGTAATCTCTACACACAACATGGGGCTCGAACTCACAACCCCTAGATCCGGAGTTGTGCACTTCAGTCACTGAGGCAGCCAGGCGCCCCAGTGCCAACTTACTTTGAACACACAGAAAATATTTCCTGAAAGGAAAACCCATTTTAAGAACACTGATATAATTTTATTGACAGGTTACTACACGCCAGGCAGTGGGCAAAGTGCTCTTATATGTATTATTTTACTTAATTCTTACAGAAGTGCCATTAAGTAGGTCCTATTATTACCCCTATTTTACAGATAAAAAACTTGAGTCTTAGAGGGGTTAGGGAATTTGCCCAAGGTGACAGAGCCACTACATGGCAGAGCCACGACCAAACCCAGGCCACCTGACCTGGCAACCACATCAGCTGCCCCCAGAAAGAGTGATGCCTAGTTCCAGATATTTATTTAAAGAGAAAGCTGCTTCTCTGCTAGGCAAAAAATTAATGAATTAATTAAGTAAAGAAAATTTAAAAGCAAATCCATTCTTTCACATGCATAAGTTACTGAAGCTCCCGTTGACTGTTTTTTTAATGTTTATTCTGGGGGAGAGGCGCCTGGGTGGCTTAGTAAGTTAAGTGATCGACTATCAGCTCAGGTTATGATCTCATGGTTTGTGAGTTCGAGCCCACATCAGGCTCTGTGCTGACAGCTCAGAGCCTGGAGCCTGCTTCAGATTCTGTGTCTTCCTCTCTCTCTGTCTGTCTTTCTCTGCCCCTTCCCTTCTCTCTCTCAAAAATAAAATAAAACATTAAAAAATTCAGAGAATATATTTATTTGGGGGGAGAGCGTAAGCGGGGGAGGGGCAGACAGAGGGGTACAGAGGATCTGAAGCAGGCTCTGTGCGGACAGGTTGACAGCAGCGAGCCCAAAGTGGGGCTGGAACTCACAATCTGTGAGATCATGACCTGAGCCAACGAGGAGCCTCAACCAACGGAGTCACCCAGGCGTTGCTTGAATATTTTTAATAAGTGAAGATTCTGGAGGAATTATTTTTATTTTTCTGAAAGAAAATTAAGCTCCTGCATTGGCACCGTATACATGCCAAAGTGCGGTCAGTCTACTGTGGCTCTGAAAAGTCTTCATACACGTTCACATTTCTCTTTCGAATTACAGAGAGATTCGGCTTTCTCCACAACTAAGTAAATCTTGACTGAATCGCTATTTCCAGTTTTCTTAGTTTATATGAAAAGTGATGTAAAATAGTAAACGCAAAATATTACATTTGCCGTAACATCAGTAGTGTCCATGATCGCGGGTCTTCTTATAATAAACACTTTCGAGTGTTTGGACAGTGAACACGCATTTCAGGAACAAAGGAATAAATACTAACGTTCACTTCAAAACTTCTTGTATTTTTGAGAGAGGGGGTTATCCACAATTTGCTTTTTCTATGATCAAAAACATCATCCGACTTCTCTACTCAAGCACTGCTTACAACACTAACATTTAACCTACAAACAGAAATGATTAAACACACTAGCAATAAAATGGACAAAGGTGCGTGTATCATTTTCTTCTCTCTCTCCATAAGATTAGCAGATAGTGTTAAAGCTCCCTCCCCTGTCTGTAACCTTTGCCCAATATACTCTGTACATAAAAATCTAGATTAGAACACGGTGTGCACCGCAAGCTAGCCTCACCCTTGCAAGATAAGGTTTTCAAGACCTGCACCAGAAAGTTCGGCAGGCAGCCCGAGGTTAGCACGTCAGCTGGGCGGTGCGCCTCTGCAGCCTGCTTGCCACATAGGCAATATCTGTATTTTAAAGAAACAGGGCCTAGTCACGCGGAAGCCTGGGCACCTAGTCCAGCCTGATGGGCTCCGCTGCTGCTGCTGCTCGGGGCCGCGTGATCCGGGCGCGCCCCAAGCAGGCCCAGCGCTGGGTAAAGACGCGTGGGTCGCCAGTCTGTGTTCCTCTGTTCTGTCCCCGCTCTCGGCTCGGGTGGCTACAATAGAACGACGGAAGGAATGGGGGCTCTCCTACTGTCAGGCTGATGCTCCTGATGAATAATATCTTGATTAAGACTCATTCCGTGGAGGGGCGCCTGGGTGGCTCAGTCGGTTAGGCGTCCGACTTTCGCTCAGGTCATGATCTCACGGTTCGTGGGTTCGAGCCCCGCG
>NW_024081284.1:632074-751803 GCF_003009895.1 Hyaena hyaena
AAAAAAAAAAAGGCTCATTCCGTGGAGGAAGTTGAACGGGAAAAGGGAGAAAAGCCATTCGGGGGTTTAAGCGTCAGGTTACGGTAAGGTCCGGAGGCAGAACATCTCGTAAGGATCACTGAACGGACTTGAACGAGACGATTCTACAGCCGGGAGCTGCACCTGGCGAGGCGCGGCGGGCTCCACACCCCCGACTCCCCCCTGCGCGCAGCCGGCCGGGGCCGCCTGCAGAACGCCGCTCCCCAACTCCGAGCGCCCGGCACCCCTGCCTGCTCGCCGCCTCCCCACCCGCCCCTCGGCCCGCTGCAGGCGGCGCGGGGGGCGCGCGCGGAGCACCTGCTCCCCGCCTCGTCCTCGGGCGACCCCGCGCACCCGCACCTCACGCACACGCACACACGTGCACACTCACACCGCGCGCGCTCACGCACTCTCACAGCTTACACGCGCGCTCACACATGCACTCACACCTCGCGCGCGCCTCATACACGCGCTCGCGCGCTCATTCACCCCTCACCCGCACGCGCTCTCACGCACACTCACACCTCACGCGCGTTCACACTCACGCACGCGCTCTCTCACGCACACACGCGGCGCCCGGCCCCCGACGGCAGCGCCGCCCCTGCCTTCCCGCCCCGGGACGGAGCCCCCGAGGAGCGACCCCGGCCCAGACCCCGGACGGGCTGAGGCGGCCGCGGCGCGCTTACCTGCAGCCGCCGCTCCGACGCCCCGCCCGCCCGCGCCGCGCAGCCGGGTCCGCGGGGTGGGCGGCCGCGGTCCGACGGGGACGCGGGCTCCGGGCCCCCCGCCCCCGGGCCCCCGCCCGGCGCGCGCAGCGGCTTCCGCGGCAGCCGGGGAAGCGCGCGCCCGTGCTTCAGCGCCTTTCCGTCGCGCGGGTACCTCGGCGACGCGCACGCGCCCCCAGGGAGGGGTGGGCCGCTCGCCTTTGAAAAGGTGGGTCCCCGGGCCACCGCCTCCCAGACGCAGGGGACTAGCAGCAGGCTTTCGGGGCCGAGGGCGGCCTGCGTGCCCACTTCCCTTCCTTCGCGAAGCCCTGCCCTGTCGCTGTGGCCGTAACCCAGGTGGGGACGAACCCCGTCCCCTTCCAAATGCGGGGACCAGGCTGGTTCGAGGCATCCGTGAGCGCGCTGCCTGGGTCAAAGACCCGCGGCGAATGTGTCCCCCGAAGGGAAGTCAGCCCACGTGCACGGGACCCACCGCTCCAACGGGCGCCTCTTGGGGCCCAGGGCGGCCTGAGCACGTGCTACTTTCTGGGGTTTGCCGGGCCTGGGAGGGGCCGCGTCACCTCCGGACTTTCACCGTCCACCACAGTACTTACACTCCCTCTGCGTCTGTGGGCTGGTGATGATCTGAACCACAGCACTCACAAGGAAGACTCTTAATTACTTGCATTTATTCTATTTTCTTGCAATCCAGATGCCCACGCATCTAGGTACGACAGCATAGGGCGGAAAAGGAAACCAGTGCATTCCGTGTGCATCCCTTGAACATTCCCAGGACTATGAAGTACAGTGCGGTGCCCAGGACTGAATCACCCAGGCCTGCCGAGCGAGCACCCAGTAGGCTTGCCAGTGGCTACGGACAGGCCTTGGACGAGTTACATCATCCCGCTAAACTTGTTTCTTCAAGTATGAAATGGAGACCATAGCACTCATAAAGGATGACTGGGGATTAAATGAGATAATAAATACTCAAAGAAAACCCATCCAGGACTGAAAGAATGTGTGGGGAAATAGGTTCTACTGACATAAATCGGTCAGAAAAATGCTTAGGGCAGAAAGCTGCCACCGCTGGGCCGTTTTTGCCTGAGGTGAGCTAGCGAGATACTGTAACAGGATCACCAGTAACTCGTTAGACCACCTGCAGGAAATTACCTTCCACCTGGTGCCAATGTACCTTGATCACAAACTCCCCCCCTTTGCTTCTTACACACACAAGTTAAGGATTATCGCCTGTTTTCTCCACCTTCACAGGCGTAAAATCTTGTTTTCTCCACATTCACCAGGTGGGTAATGTCAGGTGAGCTCGATAAATACGGAGATGAAAGCCCTGTTTGGGGCTCTTATCACCTCCCAGACATTAGCCTCTCTCGTATTCAGTTCTGCATCCACTCTCTTGCTGGACAAGAGGACCTCTACTCATAGTCTTCGACAAGAATGTAAATCTGGTTGAACCACAAAGAAAAAAAGCCACCTTGCCATTGATCAGCTGGGAAGACACAGATAAAGCTGGAAACAGTGTTCACAGGAAATATTGTTTCTCCCAAAGTCATGCAATGGTGACGTCCGCCCAGATGTCCAGAAGAACCTGAGGAAATTCACCTCCTGGAACGCCTGGGTGGCTGAGTCGGTTAAGCCTCCCACTCTTGATTTCTCCTTAGGTCAGGATCTCAGTTAATTCCAGCCCCACATCCAGCTCTGCACAGGCTGACAGCCGGAGGCTGCTTGGGATTCTCTCTCTCTGCCCCTCCCCCATTCACGCGCTCTTTCCCTCAAAATAAACAAACAAAAAAATAAAAACCTCCCTTCCCCAGCTCAGGCCATAAAATGACCTAAGAACTCCCTCTGTGAATGACTATTACTTTCCTCCCATGAGGCCCCCTTTGCTATTCCCACTCCTAACCGGTGAGGCTCAATTGCTCAACTCTCCTCTATTCAAGACCAAATCCAATCTCGAGTCAACCCCTTTCCTTCCCCAATCTAAAACCATAACCAAAAGGAACCAATCAGATTCCAAGACCTCCACAGAATCCTTCAGAGGGAACCCAAACCTCACAAAAGGCACTGCCCTTTGTCCTCTCACTTGGCCTTCGATAATACCCTCAGAGTGCCCTCTCGCTGCACCAACAAATCGGATTTAGACGGCAGGCTTGTTCCCAAAGATGCGTAATATACATGGGCTTAGCCCAGAATGTTAGTTTCATCTTTTTATCTCAAGTGCCATTACAATGAATGCCTATATATAGGAAATGAATTTGGTATCTATTTTGGCACTATATGGAAGTCAGTCGCCTCCCTAGGACGCTGTTAGGCCACTGTCTTTCACTTCTCTTCAGCATTTAATGCCCATTTATTGAGCCCCTGCTACGTGCCAGAGACTGCAAACACTATTAAGGGTAAAATTAGGTATCCTTAGTATAGCTTTTCTTTGTCTGCTCTTATTTATATTGTTGGTTGAGACATTTGTCTTACCAAACTGTACAGGAAAGGCAGAATTATCCTGTTTTGAAGGTGGGAGAAAGTGAGGTCTAGCAAGCTTCAAGTACATTCCACATCAGTGGCAAAGATGGCATTTTGCTTATTGAAATAAACACAAGATTCTGAGTTGGAATTTCCCCCAAGGAAATTAAGGTACTCAGAGATACCTTGCTGGAAAATCTGAGATCCAAAGTAAAAAAATTCAAGATATTGCAAATTAGTAGGTTCCTTTTTTTTTTCTTTTTGAAGAGCAGGCCATTGTTGGCAGTTTTGTCTATTTATAATTCTATTTTTTATTTTTTAAATTTACATCCAAGTTAGCATATAGTACAATAATGATTTCAGCAAAGTAGGTTCTTAACTCTTGCACTGGTTGGGAAAGCAGACTAAAATTGGTCTAATTGTTCCTCTTCACATCACATCAAACTTCTTAGATTCTGTCACTATGAACAGGACATGGGAAGGCATTTCTCTTGAAGGCTTGGTCATGTAAAGGAACTGGTGCTCCTTTCAAGGTTTTCAAACAATTTGATAACTATGTGATCTTACACACACTACAGATTTTATTTATATTTAGCCTATCACTCATCTAAACTTTTTTGTAATGTGATGTGAGGTACGGTTCTTTCAACAATTATTCTTCCAAGTGAATAAGCAATTTTTTTTTTTTAATGTTTGTTTATCTTGAGAGAGAGAGAGAGAGAGAGAGAGAGGGTGGGTGGGGGGGAGTGTGTGAGCAGGGGATAAGCAGAGAGAGGACGAATCCCAAGCAGGCTCTACACTGTCAGCACAGAGCCTGATGCAGGGCTCCATCTCATGAACATGAGATGTTGACCTGAGCCGAAATCACGAGTTGGATGCTTAAGTGACTGAGCCACCCAGGCACCCCAGTGACTGAGCATTTTATGCCCCAAACATCATTTTCCTATAAAAATGAACTACTGCCTCCCCAATGTATATTAAATATTAGCATCTTATTCCAAGTGATTAAATAAGTGCCATATAAAACTCCCTTCCACTGTCACTGCAAAGGTAGTATTATGTATAAATTCGGCTTGTCTTTGTTCAGGTGGTTTGGTTGTGAATTTTGATACCCCTGATGGAAATGAGGCTCTGTGACTTCTCATTCTAATCATTCCCACTGGCTTTCCTTTTTTTATACCGAGGACGGCAATGTGTATTTGGTGGGAGGAAAAACTTCACAGAAGCCGTTTTCTTTCTCAGGATGGTGAGGAGCAGCAGTCAGAAACAGGAAGAGTCAGAAACAGGAAACAGATAAAACTTCAATCGTGGACACAAAGCATACTAAAACTATAAACAAGTAAAATTCTTTATTTAAAGTACACTTCTCTTAAAAATGTTTCCTTAAAGCACATTTAAAAGTGCTCCTTATCCCTCTCCTGTAAAATAAGTCAATTTTGTAAGAAGTAAAACTAAAAAACTATTTCTCTTTATACATTCATTTTTCTTAGGGAAAAAAATCCAATGCCTTTAATCATTATCAGGCCTAATTTTGCCTCTGTTGGCAGCAACGCAAATGGTGACACGTTGACAAACACTTATTAAAAAGTTGAAAAATTTCAAATCCTAAGGTTTCACGTAGAGCTTAGCAATTATGTGCTGTTCGCTGACGAAGACAAAGTCTGCTGTGGACAGCTGTCATCTACATAAACGTACATAATCATGGCTTTTTCATTTACGATTATCTGAATTTGTAAAATATAACGAAAAGATCCAATCCCCCAAACTCAGTCACCTCGCATTTTTATTTTTAAAGATTTACTTAAAATATAAACTATTTGGTGCCTGATTTTAACAATCAACAGAACACAAACGCGAGCCCAGACAGAGACGGTGTGGCTTCGCTTGAGAACCAGCAGGCAGCTGTGAGCACTGTAAAAAGCTCCAGCCGTCCTGGTGGCCTTGTCTGAAGAAGTCTCATGTTCTCAACACCAGGTATGCTTGAATTTAAGTAAACATCCATATTTACTTCTGAAATATGAGGACACAGTACACAAAATAAAATCACAGTAGTGTTTTCTTCTGTTACAGCGATCTAGTATATTAATTCCTCCATATTAAACCTACCTTTCCAGACAGGTAGAAATTACATTTGCAAAAATCCAGAATGAAATTACTCAGATGTAAAGCTCATTTGAAAAGCATTTCACAATATCACCTCTAAGTTGCACAGCAGACCCCAGTGATCACTAGGAAATCTACCACAGTCCAGTTTTTCCAACCCAAGGAGGTCCAAACTTTGGGGAACAATATGACCACTTTCTGCTGCTGTTCTGAAAAATATTCGATCAAAACGAAGCTTACAAATTGCAGATATTCCAAGGTTAGAGTTCATCTGCGTGTCCCATGTATACTGGCAATGCTTAGGTTTGCCCAAAAATTCCCAGACATCCAAAATGTTGCTGGGTAAACCACCACATTTGGTAACCTGAAAAGAAAAAGAAAACACTTTAAGATTCAGTCATTTTTCTCCTGAATTAAAAAGGTTTGTCTAAGACCAACATTTCAAACCAGAATGTCATAAATTAATGCACCAATGCAAGACTAGATATAATTAAATACATTCTAAAAAAGATTTTGCTGTATGGTAATAACTAGGTAATATAAAAATATCAAGATAGCCAGAGATCGGAAATGTGCCCCTTCTCTTCTGTCATAAATAGATTCCTACATTTGACTAACAGATAAAACTTACAAGACTGAAAACCCATAGCCTTGCTTACTGCTATTAGTTTTTAAAAAATGAACCCAAGAAAAAGTAGACAGAACTGTCACTCTACTGTACAAATTTAGACATATCCCATTTATAGGATCCAATAATGTGAGCTGCCTTTCACAGTGTCATTTGAAATTTACTATCAATTCTTCCTTCTGTTCACACTTCAGGATTTAGATTTGTGTTGTGGTAAGACAGGCATACTTCCTCACTGCACTCACCTCACTGCGCTTCACAGACACTGGTCTACACATGGCAGCTGTGTGGCCCCCGTGCATGGAGTAAGTCTGTGAGCGCCATTTTCCCAATAGCATTTGCTTACAGTGCGTCTCTGAAGCACATTTCAGTAATGTTTACATTTCAAACTTTGTTATTATATGTTGGCCACGGTGATCTGTGCTCAGGATCTTTGATGATGTTACTACTGTAATTGTTTGGGGAGGCCATGAAATGTGCCCATAGAAGATGGCGAACTTAACAAATGTGTGTGTGCTGACTGCTCCACAGAACCTCTTCCCGCCCCTCAGGTCTCCCTTTCCCCTGAGACACAAGATTGAAATTAGGCTATTTAATCAACCTACAATGGTCTCTAAGTGTCCAAGTGAAAAGAAGAGCCCCTTGTCTCTCACTTTAAATCAAAAGCTCGGAATGAGTAAGCTCACTGAGGAAGGCACGTGCAAAGCTGGGATAGGCCACATACTAGGCCATTAGCCAAACTGTGAGTACAGTGGAAAAGTTCTTGAAAGAAATTAAAAATGCTACTCCAGACAGCACAGGAACGATAAGAAGTAGAACAGCCTTATTGCAGATATGCAGAAAGTCTGACTGGTCTGGAGAGAAGGTGAAACCAACCCCAACATTCCCTTAAGCCAAAACCTCATCCATTCCATGAAGGCTGAGTGAGGTGAGGAAGCTGCAGAAGGAAAGTTTGAAGCTGGCAGAGGTTGGCTCATGAGGATTAAGGGAAGACACGGTATCCGTAAAAGCGCGAGGAGAAGCAGCCAGTGCTGAGGTGAAGCAGCCAGTGCTGAGGCGGACGCTGTAGTAAGTTCTCCCCAAGACGCAGCTGGGATAGCGAATGAAGGCGGTTACGGGAAACACCACACTTTCAACATAGAGAAAACAGTCTTCTACTGGAAGAAGATTTCACCTAAGACTTCCACAACCAGAGAGAAGTCAGCGCCCAGCCTCAGAGCTTCAAAGGACAGGCTGACGGACTGGGTGGGGCCGATTTAGCAGCTGAGTTGAAGTTGAAGCCAATGCTTACTTATCATCCCAAAAATCCTAGGGCCCTTAAGAATCATGCTAAATCTGTATGAAATTGTTCTGTACTACATCGTGCACCTGAAACTGTGTAACACTGTATGTTAACTATCCTGGAATTAAAACAAAAACTTAATAATAAAAACAAGGATTAGGCTAAACCTACTCCTCCCGTGTCCCACAGATGGAGCCAAGCCAGGCTGACAGCACATCTGTTAACAGCATGGGTTACGCAGTGTTTGTGGGCCACTGCTGAGACCCACTACTCAGAAAAAAAATCCTTTCAAACATTACTGCTCACGAACCATGCACCTGGTCCCCCAGGAGCTGGTGGAGACGGACACCAGAGAAACAGTCTCATGCCTGCCAACACAACACCCGTCCTGCACCCCATGGTCAAGGAGTCAGTTCCACTGTCAAGTCGTAGCCGTATACAGTGATTCCTCTGATGATCTGGGCAAATCAAGTGAAAACCTTCTGGAAGATTTCCCCACTCAGACTCCACACCCATTAAATACTAAGTATTCCATCCTCCCCCAGCCCCTGGCAACCACCATCATATTTTCTGTCTGTAAGAACTGGACTACTTTAGGAAACTCACAGGAGGAAACATGAAATATCTATCCCTTTGTAACTAGCTTATTTCACTTAGCGGGGCGTCCAAGGCTCACCGGAACCACAGCACGTAGGCTGAACGATGTTCCACTGCAAGTATGTACACTTTGTCCACCGACTCATCTCTCAATGGTCGCTTAGGCATTAGCTACCGTGAATGATGCTGCGATAGGGTGCCCGGGTGGCTCAGGTGGTTAGGCAGCCTACCTGATTTCAGTTTAGGTCACGATCTCATGGTTCTTGAGTTCCAGCCCCACATCAGGCTCTGCACTGACAGCACGGAGCCTGCTTGGGATTTTCTCTCTCCCTCTCTCTGCCCCTCTCCAGCTTGTGCTTCCTCTCTCAAAATAAACTTAAAAAAAAAAAAATGCTACTATCAACACAGGTCACAAATACCCCTACCCTGCTTTGTTTGGGTAAATACCGAGAAGTGGGATTGCTGGACCACACGGAGACGGTTTCAATCTTTGGAGGAATCAACACACCACCTTCCACAGCAGCTCTACCATTTCATCCCCATCACAAGGGTTCCAATCCAAACCCTCACCGTTTCTTATTCTCTGGTTTTCTGACCACACTCGTGTCAAGAGATGTCAGGTCACACCCCGTGATGGTTTTGGTTCACATCTCTCCAACGATTAGGGACACCGAGCATCTTCTCTTGTGCTCACCAGCCATTTGTAGATTTTCTTTGGAAAAATGTCTATTTAAGTCTTTTGTGGGGCGCCTGGGTGGCTCAGGTAGTTAAGCATCCGACTTCGGCTCAGGTCATGATCTCATGGTTCGTGGGTTCCAGCCCTGCGTCGGGCTCTGTGCTGATAGCTTGGAGCCTGGAGCCTGTTTAGGATACTGTGTCTCTCTCTCTCTCTGACCCTCCCCTGCTCACGCTCTCTCTCTCAGAAATAAATAAAACATTAAAAAAATTTTTTTAAACTAAAAAATGTGTTTTGCTCATTTTAAAATCAGGTTGTTTCTTTATTGTAGAATTTTTGTATAATATCAATATTATATTAATTATGTTGGTATTACTTGTCAAATACATGATTTGCAAATATTTTTCGTATTCCATGGCTGCCTTTTCAATCTGTGAGCATGTCCTTTGATGCACAGAAGGTTTTAATTTTGATGAAGGCCATCTTATTTTTTCTCGTTTATGCTTTTGATGTCACATGTAAGAGGTCGTTGCCAAGTCAGGTATCACAAGGCTCTTCCCCTTTGTTTTCTTCTAAGGGTTTTTTACAGCTTTAGCTCTTGTAGGTGTTTGATGCACTCTGAACAAACTGTTGTACAGGGTATAAAGTAAGGATCCTACTCTGCTGTCTTGCAAGTGGATTTCCAGTTTTCCCAACTCCACTTGTTGAAAAGCACAATTTTCTTTTAAGCTGGTCGGTCAACCAGGTATCACAAAACAGCTACCATGAAGTCACTGACGTGCAAAGAGTCTAACAGTCTGATTTTTTTTTTTTCAAATAATCTGTGTACGAGGACCCAAAATCATGATGAGAAGCAGAGCACCACCTTCTTCTGTAGGGTACTGCCCTCACTTCGGAAGTCAGTCCTGACACAGCTTCATTTCTCGTTTCACTTCCACCACTCTTGGAGCGTGTGTTAGTGAAATGAACGCTTCTAATCTGATGTGAGTTCGGCCAGAGTTGGGGGAAAAGTCAAGGCCGGCTTACAGTTTAATACAGTCTAAGTCTACAGAGGTCCTGAAAAATCCCAATGTGTCTCAACTGAACTAAGGGGAAGGAGACTGTTTCAGACCTAGATGTGGTTGTACAGGAAAAGGGGGTAAAAAAACAAAGTTGAAAAAAGAAAACCCGGAAGAGAAGTAGGGACAACTGCAATGATCAAATCTTTCTGTTCTTCTCCCCTTGCAGCTAGAGATAGAGCAGATAAACCGGATCTTTTCTAAACTTTATTATTTTCTCTCTACTCCTTGTTTTAATCAACACGTATTGCTTTGTGTTGTCTGTTCCATGTGTAATATTTGTGTTTTCCCCAATAACCTAAGGGCCCCTCCGGCTTCTGCTCCCACAGCGCTAGGCTCACAGCACAGGCTAAGTGAAGATGTACTGAGTCGCATCTGCATGGCCACTTACACACTGGTAACAGCTTTGGTCACAAGAAACCCAAATTAGTTTCCACAGCAACAGTGCCCACAAGCACGGAACAGACTTTTGTCACTCACTTCATGATCCCTTAAATTTGTATCTCCTGCAAATATAACCGTAGCCGACTCTGGAACCTCTTGCATTTTCTTCAAAACCATTTTTAACTGGTTCATTCGTTCCTTAGCGTGCCCTTTGGTGCTCTCCAAGTGAGAAGTCATAAGGCAAAGTTCATTTCCCAATGCACTTGCCTGCAACAGGGTAAATATAGTTGTTAAAATTACCCACTAACCACTAATGCCGAAATGTGAGAACAAAATCAACCAAGTACTCAATTGAATAAGCATGTATTTGCTAAAGCAAAACTATCTAATCAGCGCCGGGCTCAGCTTCCTAGGTCAAGGTATAAGGTGGTAATCCCGCTCCCAAGGACGACTACGTAGCACAGCACCAGTACTTCCAGACCCACTTCAAACGTCACCTCCCCGGGAGTCCTTCCCCAGCGCCCCCAGCCAGTGGCTGCCTCCTCTATGTTCCTATAGCATACTGGAGACACTGTTCTTAAAGTTCTCTAGGCTGAATTACAATTATTTCTCTCCTACAAAGTCATGAGTCATCTGAAAGCAAAGATCCTTCTTTTATTTTCTGCTATCAATAGCCTGGCACATAGGCACTCAAAAAAGGTCAGTTAAATGAATGAATGAAAATCATTTACTATTTAAATACTGACAATGCAGGATCTGTCATTATTTAAACTAACTGCCTACAGAATCAAGTTCAAATTCTTTCATATTGGGTATTCGTGACCTATAATCTGGATCCAATCTACTTTACCAACTTCTGGTCACACGACTCCTTTTCATGCCATCTACACCCAACTGAATACAATGCTCATTTATATTCATGTATGTTCTTTCTAAGAAGATTTATAGGAGATCTACACCCAAATGAACACACTGCTCATTTACACTCACATCCATTCCTCTCAAGTAAACCTGTGTGTGCACACACACTGCAATTTGCAGAAGTTTGCTCAAGGTGGTCCTGCCACCTAGAATGTTCTTAACCCCTACATCGGACACATTTTTCAGGGCCCAATTCAAATACAACTTCCTTCCTGAGACTTTCACTGAACAACCTAGCTAATCTCATCACATACACACACACAGAAATTGTGTCACTATACATGGGGACAGCTGTTAGCTGGATTTACTGTGGTGATCATTTTGCAACATATACAAATACTGAATCATTACACTGTACACCTGGAAGCATATACTGTTGTGTCACTTATACCTCAAGGAAAAAACAGAAAACAATCTAGCTTAAGATTATCTCTAAACTGCCTTGGCCAGCATATTTCCTTCAGTGCCATTTATGCCTTTCCTTTACTTAGTTACTATACGATACAATCCCTCCCTTGCTAATCTACAAATGCTACAAGAGCAAGATCTTTGGACTCATTCTTGTAAGGCTTACAGAGTACAAACAACACAGTACCATGCGGAATGCATTTAGGAGAAGAGAACCGCTTTAGCAAGCAAATGTGGAATGTTAG
Source organism: Hyaena hyaena (assembly GCF_003009895.1). NCBI lineage: Eukaryota > Metazoa > Chordata > Mammalia > Carnivora > Hyaenidae > Hyaena > Hyaena hyaena. The sequence goes on from NW_024081284.1 coordinate 643,574, forward strand.
TAAATTCTTTTTTTTTTTAACATTTATATTTTGTTTATTCCATTTATATATATATATTTTTTATGATAGGCTCCCTGCCCAACGTGGGGCTCAAACTTACAACCCCAAGATCAAGAGTCATGTGTTCTACCGACTGAGCCAGGAAGGCACCCCTAAATCCTTAACTATTCTTAGGAAAACATCTAATGGATCAGCCTTTTATGTTCATGAATTTGTATTTGAATTTTATGTAAAAACTTAATTTACAACATTTTTAAAAACTATTTAAAATAATTCAGAAAAGACAAATTTTTCTATAAAGGCAGATTTTTTTTTACATAAAGATACCACAATGGAACTATAAGAAACAACTCGACTTCTAAAAAAAAAAGCAATTAACAAAAATTACTTACATACACACACAAAAGGTTTCTCATCATTTTTGTATTTGGAAAAGGGATAATCTCCTGCCTTTTAAATTTCACTCTTGATTTCTTCAACATTATAGCTGTGAAATATCCTTCTTCATGACCTTCAAATGTTTGTGGAAAAGAATTTAGGCTGAGAAGTCAAGAATATTTGCAGTTTATCACAAGTTCTCCTAGTGAAGATTTTATAACAAATAAGTACAGATATTTAAATAGATCTGAATCTTCAAAGTAAACTATTATTTCAATGTAGCTGAAGAAAGCCACCCAAGGCCCTATTTTACCTGCCGCTCCCAAACGGAGCATGATATATGGAAGAAATATAAAAATAAAGATGAATTTACACAAGTGCCCAAAATAGTTGACGATGCCAGGGGCACCTGGGTGGCTCAGTTGGTTAAGAATCCCACTTCAGCTCAGGTCATGATCTCGTGGTTCATGAGTTCAAGCCCCTCATCAGGTTCTGTGCTGACAGCTCAGAGCCTGGAGCCTGCTTTGGATTCTGTGTCTCCCTCTGTCTGCCTCTCACCTGCTCGCAGGTGTGTGCGCTCTCTGTCTCTCTCTCTCTGTCTCTCTCTCTCAAAAATAAACATTAAAAAGAAATTAAAATAAAAGTTAATGATACCAATATCAAATTTAAAAATTGAGAAACTTCTGAAAAAGTAGATGAGACTTACATGGAGGCAAACTGACATGCATTTACTTCCTACTCTGCAAGCACCAGAAAAATGGTAAATGAGTCAAGAGTTTAGAAAGGTATAAAGTTGTGAGAAGAGAAGTAGAGGGGTAGCGAATAAAAGCTTCCAACTGTTTTTTCAGAAAACAAAGTAGCTGAAGACGTGGTAAGTGGATTCTCTGAACAGAGGAAAGCCAGGCAAAGTGGAAAGAGAGAAGCGAGGAGGAAAGGGAAGGGCAGGCAGCCTAGAAACGTCCCCTAGAAAGTTGCTGGGGAAGAGGGAGGGGGAGAGGGAGGAAGGGAAAGAGGAAAAGAATTTACCAGAACTGAAGGTCACAATCCTCCAGTCTCTTAAGTTCCTACCATGTGGTCAGAACAGTAAATGAAAAACAGACCCAATAAGATGAGAAGGAGGAAAGCATGGGATTCAGAAAACAAGAAACCCGAACAGAAGAGTCAAAAAAGAATCCCCAAGAGCATGCAGGAAAGTTGTCCCACAAACACAAGCACGGAGACTGAGAGCAAACCCTCTCCTTAGCAATTGTGAACCTAATCATAAATCAAAATCACCATCACATACTATGTAAAAATGAAAGTCAAAGAAAACACAAGATTTAGCCAAATATCATGGAATGTAGCCAGTTTGGTATATTAAATGGACTCATTAAGAAGCAAATAGATGAGGGGCGCCTGGGTGGCTTAGTCGGTTAAGCGTCCGACTTTCGCTTAGGTCATGATCTCGCGTTTCGTGGGTTCGAGCCCCACGTCGGGCTCTGTGCTGACTGCCAGCTCGGAGCCTGGAGCCTGTTTCAGTCTGTGATTCCCTCTCTCTCTGACCCTCCCCTGCTCACGCTCTCTCTCCTAGAAATAAATAAAACATTAAAAAAAAAAAAGAAGCAAATAGATGGAAAATCAAAAAACTATTCAGGGCAAAAAAAAAAAAAGGGGGGGGGAGAAAAAAACCCCAAAATCAATTAATAGAAATAGAGTTTTTGAAAAGGCAATTATCACACTTCAACTTTTTAATAAATTAATGTTGCCAAAAAACTATTCCAGGTCTCAAATTGTTGCCATTTATATTTTCCTGAAAAACCATCAGTTTCAACCACTTTTCACATATATTAAGCTGTGTAACATATTCTCCTACACTTTTCCTGGTATCCTGTGTCTGGCTTGCTTTTCTCAAACTTACTTTTTCTTGTGTGTGCTCCTATAGGCTAACTTTGATTTATCTCTTTCATTGACTGTTTTCCAAAGACAAAAACAGTAAGAGGAAACATGTTACCTGTAATAATGTCGTAACTATTTGCTCTCTTCTTTAGGTAGCTACAGTAAGGGGGAATGACTTCCTGGAGAAATACCACATCTGGGCTGTACCTAATTCAAAACATCAACTTATGATAAATACCAGGTAAACTATTCCATGTGCAGCCATCTAGATTAGCAAAATATCACCATACTACTGCCCCCTAGGGGATCTAATATTCAATCTTTACACTGACCTTTGAGAACTATAAAATCAGACAGATCTGTGGCATTTAACAAATAGCGTAAAGATCAAATTAAAAAAGAAAAACATACGTAATAACACTTCAAACTGAATACAAGTGAAATCACAGACAATAGAAATCAGTGTACTGAGAGCCTATAATGGTCCATGAGCTGCTTTAAAAGTTATCAATCCTCATCAGTTATTATCCATGATGAAGAAAGCTGAGCTGCAGAGAAATTCAGTGGCTCACGCATGATTACGTAAGGGCACAGAGCCAGTGTGTAGCAGATACACACAGTTCATTTTGTAACTTTACTTTCGCAGCAACATTTGCGTACAAAGGCTAGGAAGGAAAGCAGTACTAGAAGGCTCCTAACAAAAATGAGCGCTCCCTCCCCAGCCCACCCACTCTCCTGCGCTCAGAGGCGATCACTCCCCCTTCTTCTACATGTTTCTTTAGAGAGCTGGATTTTGAACTCAGATCTGATTCCAAAGCCCATAATCTTGACCTTTACCTTTTGTGCAGAGAGGTAATAAGACACATGATCACGCTTACCATTAAATCTAAGTAATAACACTTACAAAGTTAGGTAGGAACACACCCCTCGAGCCCTCTCCTGCAGGTTGTTTAGATCCAGCCCGTCAATATTCCAGGTAATGAAAGAGAACGTGCTGCCATCTTCCTGCTGAGTACCTTCAGATGTGCTGGTTTTACAACTGACGGAATCTGTTGTTTCTTCATTCGTTAGATCAACACTGGCAAGATCACAATGAAACACAACTTTTGCAAATTATCTATATAAAATGACTAATTTTAAATTATTTTCTAACTATTTGTAGCCCTCATTTCACAGATAAATAAATGTTAAAAGAGCTCTAAAAGTATCTGCCTCTAGAAGTCATACAACCTAGGAAAAATAGATTCTTACTGTCATCCAAATATTTGCTCACTTATATAGTTATAGCCAACTCAATATCCCTCAATGATAAGTGTCACCAAAATGACTTAAAAATATTTTTTTTAATGTTTATTTTTGAGAGAGCAAGAGACAGAGCATGAGCAGGGAATGGGCAGAGAGAGAGGAAGACCCGGAATTCAAAACAGGCTCCAGGCTCTGAGCTGTCAGCACAGAGTCCGACGCGGGGCTAGAACTCACGAACTGCGAGATCATGACCTGAGCTGAAGTTGGCCGCTTAGCCAACTGAGCCACCCAGGGGCCCCTAAAATGATTTTTTAAACTATGACTTGAAATTAGACTGAGTAATGTAAGATTTCCAAACACGGGTTTAATTTTACATCATAAATGATAGATGAAACATACGAAGTAAGATCTCATTGTGAGTAACAGCTACAAATGTGTTGCTGCCCCCTCACGGAGTGTGAGGTCTAATAGCTCTCTCCTTGAATCTGTGCCTTAGTGACTCCTTTGGACCGACAGAATAGGGTGGAAAGGACGTCCTGGGACTTCAGAGGCTTGCTCATGAGAAACTTCGCAGCCTGCACTCAAGGCTTTCGGAATGCTCTCTCCCCAAATGCCACCACATAAGAAGTCTGAGACAACGTGCTGGAGAGGCCACATGTCCAAGCTCCAGTCCGCGGTCCTGAGAAACCATTTTACACCACCTCCACCAAGGCCCAGGTGTTTGAGTGGAGGGAGAAACCATTTTTAAAAGGTGACTGCTAAGCATTTACACACCATACATAAATTTAAGAAATAGGTGTTTGCATTTATAACTTCAATAAATTTAATGCCAGTATTTTAACTTTTTACATGAAAATTTTATTGATATAATTGACATATCTTAATTTCAGTTGCACATAATGATTCAGTATTTATATACACTGCAAAGTGGCCACAATAAATCTAGTTAACTTTTCTACTTTCACGTATTTCGAATATCAGACTTCCAGTAAAAAGAATTCTTTTCACTATTCACCCACATAAACGTTACCATTCACTTACTTAACGTTTACTTGCTTTGCTCTTTATTCTGAAATGTTTTCATAAATATTTTTGTACGTATTTCCTAAAAACAAGGACAGGCTTACAAATACACCCAAGAATTCCTGAACATCAGAAAATTATCACTGATACAACAGTATTATATAATTTCAAGACCTATTCAAATTTCGCCATTTGTGCCACCAACATCCCAATTTATAATTCTGGAATAGGGAGGGACTCCTCATGGTCCTCCATCCCACCACTACTCAGCTGGATTCACATTTTTTTTTGAGAAACTATTTCAGGGAATCCATTTCCTCTGTTATGATTTCAAGATTTTATTATTATTATTATTTTTAATGTTTATTTTTGAGAGAAAGTGCGAACATGGGGGAGGGGCAGAGAAAAGTCGAAGTAGAACCTCAGGTGGAGCTCGATCCCACTGAACTCAAGATCATGACCTGAGCTGAAGTCATTTAACCAACTCAGCCACCCAAGAGCCCCCTAAGACTTTAAGTAATCTCTATACCCAACATGGGGCTTGAATTTACAACCCCAAGATCAAGAATTGCATTCTCAGGGCGCTTGGGTGGCTCAGTCATTCAGTCACTTAAGCACTGGACTCTCGATTTCGGCTCTCGGTCTGTGAGTTCAAGTACCCCACCCCACCCCCACCCCCATCGAGCTCTGTGCTGACCACAGGGAGCCTGCTTGGGGTTCTCTCTCTTTCTCTCTGCCCCTCCCCCACCCTCTCTCTCCCAACATGGGGCTTAAACTCAAGACCCTGAGATCAAATGCCTCTGTTCCAATTTCCTTATTGGTTACAGTTTAGATTCTAAGTGACATAAATGATATCAGGCTAGTTTGAGCAAACTACAGGAATTTAGAAGGAGGGGGCGCCTGGGTGGCTCAGTCGGTTAAGCGTCGGGCTTCGACTCAGGTCATGATCTCATGGTTTGTGGGTTTGAGCCCTGTATTGGGCTCTGTGCTGAGAGCCAGCTCAGAGCCTGGAGCCTGTTTCGGATTCTATATCTCCGTCTCTCTGACCCTCCCCTACTCATGCTGTCTCTCTTTCTCTCAGAAATAAATAAAACATTAAAAAAAAAAAAAAAGAAAAGGAATTTAGAAGGAAACAAACATGTCACAGAGCCATGTTCGGGTATGCAGCGATCTCTAAGAAAGTTCAGTGAAGGCTTTCTCTGGATCTGACTCAACTTCCCTCTGCCTCAGTCTCCCTCTGCAAACCAGCCTTCTCCGCTTTCAGGCACATGCAGGAAGTTAACATGGTACAGTTCCAGCTCCACAGGGAGATTCAGACTGAGCTCTCTTCATCCTAATCTCGAAATAAAGCCCAGGAGAGATGCTCTGACGGCCAGCTGGGGCTAGATGAATATACAACATGGGATGCACAGCTCTACCACTGTGGACGGGTGGGCAATTCCCCCAGTAAGAGGCCAGGCAGATAGAGGAAGGAGCCTAACGAAAGGATCACATCTGTAAACTGGAGCAGCTGAAAAGGTTATCGGGAGAAAAGTGTCTTCACTATGCTCAGTTAGCTCACATACCTGGGAGAATTTCATACCTATATATCGAGAGCTTGTTACATGTCAAATACTGTGCTAGACTTGGGAAATTAACAACGTATAAAACAGATACGGACTTCACCAAATGTGTAGCCTAATGGAAGATATAAAATATTATATATATATATAGCAATTATAATATGAACTTAGTTACTATGACTGGGATCCTGCAGGAAGCTGTACAATCACCTAAGAGGGAAAGCTCCTTGAAGGGAAGTCATGGCTATGCTGGGCCTCAAGGTAAATATTACTTAGCATGGAAAGAGTCCAAGAAAAGGTTCAGGGCAGAGATCATAAATATCCTTACAAAGGTTGAAAGGCAAGGGAAAAGGACCCACTGGCGAAAGCGGAAGTTTGATATGCCTGTTAAGTTTTTCTGGGGTCAGAAAGGGGGGGGAGAGGAGACAAAACTGGGAAGATAGGCAGCGGTCAACCCGGAGGGGTGTGTAAGGCATCTGGACGTGACGGGCAGCAGGGCTGGGATTGGGGAGGCTGCAGTGCAATTACACTGGCAGGCGTGCAATAAAACAAAACAAAACAACAACAACAAAGCCCTCCTAGTCCGACTGGCCGGCAGACAGCAGGGAGATAAACCGCACGGGAAGCAGGAGACTTCCAAGTTACCATTCTTCAACGGAGCATTGTGCCTCCCTCGCTTATTTCGAACCTCTCACATACTTCCTAGACCTCGAGTCAAAAATGACGTTCCGAAGTTTTCCTTCCCGGCCTACATTACGTCGGGGTGACGCGTTCGCCCCGCAGCCGGGGCGCATCTGCACCCTAAGCGCTTGCCGGAGCCCCCCAGAGCGCGCACCCACCTCCTCCGAGGGACCCGGCCGCCCCCGCCCGCAGGCACCTGCTCGAGACTCTCGGAGCGCCCACCGGCCGCCTCGGAGGGACCCGGCCCCCCACCCGCCCGCCCGGCGCTCACTCACCAGGACCCGGGCCCCGCCGGGGTCTCAGGGAGGCTTTCCAGGGCGCCGTCCTCCACAGACTGCTCGAAGTACGAGTTCAGCGCCCTCTGAAAAACAGACACAGCGGTGGGACCCGGGCGCTCCCGCGGCCGAGGGGTGGGGGGTGGGGGGGCGCGGGAGAGAGAGGGGCGAAGCCTACTTCCATCTCCCAGTCGTTCTCGGCCAGGTAGTACTGAGCCACGGCGGAGCCGCAATTCGCGACGGAAGCAAACTCCACACAGAGAAGCCGCCGCTTCTTCGCCTCCGGCTCGCCCTCTGCCCGGCCCGCCTCCGCCGTGACCTCCGAACCGCTGGGACCCTCCATCCGGCCGCCGCGGGCGGACCGCCCCATTCACCAGGGCTGAACCGCCGACGCTCGGAACTGCGCAGGCGCCCGCCGCCCCGGCGAAACAGCATCGCCCTCCGGGCGCGAAACGCGCTCCGCCCACCGAGGGCGATGGGCGTGGCCGCGCAGCCGGAGGGCCCGCGGGGGCGGGGGCGGGGGCGGGAGCGGGTAAAACGGCGCGTGCGCGCACGGTCACAAGGGGGCGCGGAACGTCAGAGCGCGAGCCGCGGGGGCGCCGGCCGCAGCGCGCGACGCCGGACCTGGTGCGCGTGGTGCGCGTGGTGCGCGTGGTGGGCGGGGAGGGCGTAGGTTTCTTCGCCCTGCTTGTCCTCGGTCTTTTGCGAAGTTCGGGGCTCCCGGCTGTTGCAGGCTTCCTTCTTGTGCGGTGCCCAGAAGCAGGAACGCTCCACGATGGACTGCTTGGCAAAGAATCTGCGGGAAATGATGAAGGCGATCAGTGGTCGCGGTTTTGACAAAGTTTTGGAAAAGGTATTGGAGTCAAAGCCTTGGCTTCTAACCAAAGTAGATTTGGGGCGGGTTGCGCTGAAAATTAGTAGCTCTCGCTAGCTTCTGTTGGACTGCGCGGGTAAATTCACTTCAGTAATGGTTGCTGCTGTCATGGAGAGCCCTTATGTGCTAGGTTAAGTGCATAGTTGATTTCATCTAAGTGTATATAAATATAGGTCTTCCTTGATTTGATTGGGCTACCTCGGGATAAACCCATTGTCAATTGAGAATATGGTGGGTCGCAAGTGCATTTAGCATGCTTAGCCTACACAGCTTAGCCTAGACTGCTTTAAATTTGCTCAAGATCACTTCTTATGCTGCAGTTGGGCAAAACCATCTAACACGCAGCCTGTTTTGCGAAAAGTGTTAAATACCTCAGGTCGTTTATTGAGTGCTGTACGGAAACGGGGAATGGTCGTATAGGCCCGGAGCAATTTTAAGTAGAGTTGCTACGGTCCTGGGTCCTGATGCAGCGGCAGCCCGGGAGCTCCCTGCCACTGCCCCGCACTAGGAGCGCACGGGGCCGCGCGCACGCAGCTAGCCTGGGGAAAGATCCAGACTCCCACTTTCGGGTCGTTTCTGTTGAATGCGTACGGCGTGCGCCGTCGTGAAGTTGAAAAATCCTAAGTCAAGGCATCGTAAGTGGGGAACTGTTTAAAGGATTATCGATGTGCTGGAGACTGAGTTGCTCGGTTTCAGAGCTATAAAGACTTTAAAGTTCAACCCTTCAACAAACAAGTGATTGTAGTGCTCTGGGGGAAAAGAGTAAGAGACAAATATTTATTACATTTACGCTGCACTTGCAGCCTGGAATGTTTGAAAATATATACTTGCAGTAAGGCAGGAAAGCCAAGTCCCAGGTGCATTGGCCCTACACAGCTGGGCAAGCTAGCCTCTGTCCCCTTTGCCGCATGAACAGACTAGCCCAGATTCCTGGTTCTTGCTGTCTGTGTAGAAATCCTGTTCCATAGGTCTCGTTTATAATAAACGTGAATAATAGAAGCTCTTGGTTATGTCAGATTCGGAAGACACCTAACAACCTAAGAACTTTTTTTTTTTAATATTTTTATTTATTTCTAGGAGAGAGAGAGAGACAGTGTGAGCAGGGGAGGGTCAGAGAGAGAGAGGGAGACACAGACTCTGAAACAGGCTCTGAAACAGGCTCCAGGCTCCGAGCTGGCAGTCAGCACAGAGCCCGACGCGGGGCTCGAACCCACGAACCACGAGATCATGGCCTAGGCGAAAGTCAGACGCTTAACCGACTAAGCCACCCAGGCGCCCCCAACAACCTAAGAACTTTAAGGGTTTTTTTTTCTGAGTATTTTAAAGCATGCATGCCTATGTTCCTTTTGATTAGGAAAGAGCATTGGGAAATTTGGATCTAGGCCACTTAAAAGTGGAGTTTCAACACAGCCCAACTGCATTCATCAGAACTGCGGTGCTGCGGGGGCGCCTGGGTGGCTCAGTCGGTTGAGCGTCCGACTTCGGCTCAGGTCATGATCTCACGGTTCGTGGGTTCGAGCCCCGCGTCGGGCTCTGTGCTGACAGCTCAGAGCCTGGAGCCTGCTTTGGATTCTGTATCTCCCTCTTTCTGACCCTCCCCTGCTTACACTGTCTAAGAAATAAACAAAACATTAAAAGAAAAAAAAAAAGAACTGCGGTGCGGTAGACCAAGGTCTTCCTCCTGGAAACAACACCTGGGCTGTATTTTCAGCATGTAAATAACTTTCCGTAATTCTAAGGGCTTTTGTGGAAAACATAGGAAATAATACTTAGGCAAATGTATTTAATGTTTTCAAATAGCAAACACGATAAAATAACAAACACCACACACTACTTTTTAACTAACTTTTTGAGATTATACAAAAAAAAAAAGTTTTGGGCTAAGGAGAAGTTTGAATTCCTTAAAAATTCTGTAGCCATTTTCATCATTAACCTTTTGGATGTGTGCCCTTTCATGATAATCTTGCCATGGGTTAGATTTGCCTCTAAGTGTCTGGTTAAAATTCTGCTAAGCTTCGTGTGTGCCTGCCTGAGTCAGCCTTGGTGCAACTTGCCTTCCAATAATATATGCCTGTTCAACCAGATGTATAGAGTTTCTCAGGTGGTGCTGTTTAAGGATGACTAGCGATACTTATTCTTCTAGACCCAGCATTGGCCGACAGAGATGCAGTGCAAGATACAAATGCAACCCGCATGCATAATTTTTAAAATTATAAAAAAGCAAAAAGAAATAACTAAAGTTAATTGTAGTAGTATGTTTTAAACAACTCATTATATCCAAAATAGTGTTTCAGTATGTTATCAATACAAGAGTATTATTTGGGAGGGGACTTCATGTTTGCAATCCAGTGTGAATTTTCCACTCACAGCATGTCTCAGTTCATACTGGCCCACGTTTCAAGTGCTCAATACGGATGTGTGGATAGTGGCTGTCATACTAATTGCATAGGTTAGTCCCATTGTAGGTGCTCTGTATTAATTTGATCTGAAACAGAATTTGTGGTTGTTTGTGTTTTGTGTGGGCAGAGTTGCTAGGGCTAAAATATATGTTTATGCAGGGGCACCTGGGTGGCTCAGTCAGTTAAGGACCAGACTTCTCACGGTTTGTGAGTTCGAGCCCCGTGTCCGGCTCTGTGCTGACAGCACAGTCAGATTCTGATGTTGATAACTCACCTTGTCCTGGGTCAAAACTGGCTAAATTGCTACCCTCTTGTTCTAAGTGTAAACCTAGCCTTTGCACTGAACTTTGAGTCGTTGGTTCAGATCAGGGACTTCCACATGTCTTGCTATGAGACAGCATGTGGTCTTTCTCTAAGTCTCTAGTTAATTACTTATATTCTCTTTATTAAAATAATCAGTGTGTTTTCTCTTGCCTCACTGGACCTTGGGTGACAAAACTATTTTATGTCAAATAGTTGTCCCTTTGGTTATTTAAATATGACACCAGAGATTTTTCAAGGCAAGGATGCTCATTCTTAAGCATTTAATGCAAAGGCATTGTTAAAGCTAAATTGGAGTAAGGATGTGTATGATCTCTCAGACATGCCTGTGAGCTTACTTCATTGCTTTTGCAAAGATGAGAAGGGATGATGTTTCTTAACACTAACGAGTGTAAGGGGCAAGTGACATGTACAGTACCCTGGCTTTCCGTCTGCCCCGATCCTCATTCCCACAGTGGCCTCACAGGGATTCCATTGGAATGATTTATAAATAAGTACGAATAACAGAAGCTCTTGGTTCAGTCAGATGAGCTCACTACCCCGAGAGAGAGAAACACCTCATCAAAAGAGAGTTGCATTTTTTTTTTCTTGGTTATAAGAAAATTCTATCCCAAGTCCTAATCTCTGATTCTTTTAATGATTTTTTTAAAAGCCAATGAATTAAGTAGAATAACACACTTGAAAATTCAGCTGATAATATTCCAAGGAGAGTTTTGTTTTTTGGGACAAATGTTTTACGCCAGCATATAGAATCTGCTAAAGGACGGTGACTTTCTGTTCTTCCAAAAACAACCCATTGAAGGAGGCACCTTCCTATCAGTCCCAGTATAGGTGTTAACCTAATGCACGAGATCTTACATTGGAGCTTCTTTATCTTGGCCTGTTCTTAAACAACAAAAACAAACACCTCTGGTTTATCAGTGTTTATAAATACCCACAAAACCAATCTTTTATAAACACTGATACAGAAGAACAGTCAAACATCCTGCTCTTGCTGTAAGATCACTTTAAAATCACTCAACAAACCAAGTACTGTGAGATGACGAAGAAATGCCAACCACAGTCCCTTGCCTTCTAGGAGTTTATCATCAAGGAAGAGGAGAAAAGTGGGATCCAGGGAAATACCAGCCCCATTAGATGTTCCCTGAGAAAAGAGTCCAATGAATAAGAAAGCTCAGGAAACATTGATGTTGGATTCCCCCATTTTTTTTTTTTATGTGTTTATTTTTGACAAGAGAGCGCAAGCAGGGGATGGGCAGAGATTGAGGGGGACAGAGGATCTGAAGTGGGCTCTATGCGCAACAGCAGTAAGGCCGATGCAGGGCTTGAACTCCCTAACCACGAGATCATGACCTGAGCTGAAGTCAGATGCTCAGCCATCTGAGCCACCCAGGTGCCCCATGCCCTCCCCTTTTTAAAAAAAATTGTAGCAAAATAGACATGATGTAAAATTTGCCATCTTAGCAGCTTTAAAGGATACAATTCAGTATGACTTGCATACACGTTGCTGTGCAACCACTGCCGCCGTCCAGAACTCTTCCTTTTGCAAAGCTGGAACTCTGTCCCCGTGAAACGACAACAGTAACCCCGAGTCAACCAGCCATGGCAACCACCCCCCACCCATATGTGTCTCTGAATTGGACTCCTCTAGGTATTTCGTACAAGTGGAGATATCAGATCCTTTTTACGTATGAAAACTTGGACCCGGTCTGTTGTAAGTAAACAGGTTTTTATCGTGTTTACGTTTTGCCAGGGGATCTTTTTACCCCACGGTAACACGCGTGGAGGAACGTACCTTCAGAAAGCGAAGTGACAGGCGCTGTCCTCAGTCTGCACACATTGTGTGGACTCCAGCACACAAACAGGGAGTGGAGTTCAGAAGTGAGGTAGAACCGTGTGGTCCTCCTTATGGGAGAGAGGAAGATGGGTACACACCATGAGATGTATCAACGGGAAGAGCACAGACCAGAGAGAAGCGTTAAGGTGTAGGGCTGACCTTGAACACGTGCCGGGTTGAGAGGCGTGAGGAGCCTTTGAAGGCTGCAGGAACAGTGAGGAGGGGAGAACAGACCTCACACTTACTAGAAGAACCTTGAGGCTTTGGATTGGCCACAAAAGGGCAGTGATATCCTTTATGAAATTTGTCAACATGCCACGCCAACAGATATTTCCAGATTCATTATTGGCCGTTAAAATCATCTGGGTGTAAGAAGTGCACAAGAAAATAATAAAGCAAGATTTGTCCGAAGATTTAGATAGAAAAATACTGGTTGTAGCATTCTTTGTGATATTAAAACTCAGAAGTCCTAAGTGTCTAACCATAGAGGAACTGGTGACAGAAATCCCTTATAGCTCCGTGTAAAGTCGTCACATTTTAAAAAATGAGTTCTTTTTTAGGAGCATGTCATTAAATGATGTGTATGACTTTATAAAATTAGAAATTGTGATATTTAACATAGTCATAGCATTTACTAGGTATCTGGCACTGTGTTCTTTACTATTATGAACTTTTTATAGCAAGAGATACAGTAAATGTCAAAATACAGGGCGCCTGGGTGACTCAGTTGGTTAAGCGTCTGACTCTCGATCTTGGGGTCATGAGTCCAAGCTTGGCATTGGGTTCCTGGCTGGGTGTAGAGCCTACTTTTTAAGTCAAAATACAATTATCTGTAAAAGAATTTCACCCTGACTAGGTGTTAAAACCAGATACAGTAAGAAGACTGTTAAAACAGTTAATAAGAGGGCACAAAGTATATGCGTTGGCTGTTTCCGCCAGTAAGCATGAAAGCTGCCCAGTGGTACCCATAATCTGACTAATGCAAACTTAAACCATGAGACACCATGTTATTTTGCCCACCATATTGTAAAAAGCGTTATTACGAGTAATAATTTGCATTCCTGATGAGGAATTAGGGAATGAGGCACTCTTCCTCATTGCTTTTGAAAACTAGTCTGCCAGATTTGTTAAAAACTTACATACCCTCTTACCCAGCTATCTAATTTTGGTAATCTATCTTCTGTACATAAAAGCATCTTTGTAATGTTAAAAAATATTCAAAGAACATATATATCAAACAATAGTTTAATAAATGTAATATATTCAATACTAGGGAATCCCACAAAGCAACTACAGAAGATCTCTGTGATTTGAGCTAGAAGCATGGCTATTATACCAGGAAGAAAATAATGAAGATTGCGAAGTAAATCACATGACCCCACTTTTGTAACTTTATAAAAAGAAAGAAGAAAGCCCTTCTATTTGTGTATATGTTTGAATAAGTCTAGAGAATGATATTGCAGGATACATACGACTGAAGGGGTGGGAGGTAGGAAAATGCATCTCTACACTGCTTATTCATATAAAATAACTGTTGTAATTTAATAAAGAGGAGGAACATGGCAATTTAGATGACTCAGAGATAGAACTTAAGGAGTCAAGATAGGATTAGTGGAATTATGAGCTCAAGTCAAGAGTTACTGATACTGTAGGGGAAAGGGATTTGGCATCAATTCAGAGTAACTCTAAATATTTTGGGAAATTAAGATTTTTTTGCAGGAGTGAGTGAATGGAGGGCCAGTTCAAGAGAGGTGAGGGCTGTGCATTTCTGGTGCTGTGGAAGACAAAGTTTAGTGCCCCGCATGCACCCAGAAGTGCAGCGCTGCTGAAATGTTCTACCCCTTGTCTGAGTAGCCCTTTTATTCAAGTCCTCCAGTTTCTGAAGACCTGAGAAAGAGAGCTTTCTCATCTGAGAACTTTCATAAAAATTAAGTGGATGCATTTTAAAAATTCAGCACAGAACACTTAAAAACAGAACAGCAGTCACCCTGGGAGTTGCAGGAATTTCTGGAATACAGAATACAGAGTGAACAGAAATTACTTAAACTTACTGTGTTGCTGTTTGATCTGTGGTGCTGCTCACCGCATTTCCACTCCCGAAGGGCGTCATCCCTTCCTGGGAACCACTCCATCTTCAGGTGCTAGATCCTAAACTGGATCACCTGCAAGAATTCCACACAAGTCTGTGTTTTCCCCTTGAGAGGAGATCTGGAGATATGCATAGACCCTGCCCCAGCCCTCAGTGTGTTGGGGTCCTTCTGTATTAGCCCCTCTTTCCCAGATTCAAGGTGGAAGAGAACCTGCATATGAGAGAAATCTTACCAATGTGATTAATACATAGAAGCCTCACAGGATCCACCTTTATAGGTGTTCTAGAAGGATTCAATAAAGTCTGCCATTTACCAGCCACTGAGAAGCAATAGCGATGGATTATGTTCCTCACAGGCGTGTCTGTCACCACTGCCACCACTCCAGTGAACAAAGTGTCGCTTCAGCTGGTTAGCTCTTCAGGGGACATTTCATTAAACTTCTCTTAGCTCTTCCCTTGGGCTGTGTTGGCCTCCCGCGGCCCTCATCTGCTAACAGTATTTTCAGCCTTCTCTTACAGCCCCTACTGGCTTGTCATCTCCCCAAGGACTAGGACAGCATCTTATTTTTGGATCGTCTGCTCTTGACACAGTCGGCCCCCCACTTAACACTGTATGTCTTCAAAGTCTTTTTCAAGTGGTGGCCACCTCAACCACCTCCGCTCTTGAAAAGCTTTCCCTGGCATCCCCAACTGCCTTTCTCTGATCCTGCCCAACACCTTGGCTCACTGGTACCAGGCTTACCGTATATTAGTGAAAATAACCGTCGATTTTTATGTCCCCCCCCCCCTCCCCAAACACACACCTTGCTCTTTGGGAGCAAGTCCATAGTTGATGCTTAATAAGCATTTGTCAGCATCTAGTGGAAGGGGACCACCCATCACACAGAAGATATTCCCCCCAGTCTGTTCAGTCGGTTGCCGTGACAGTAAATGTTGGGCATACTATTCTAGAATCCTCCTGTAGTTAACCTTCAGATTCAAATGTTTTCACTCATTCAACAAACACTTGAGTGCCTACTGCATGCCAGTGACCATTCAAGTCACGAGGGATATAGCAGTGAAGAAAAGTGACGAAAATATCCTCCACGTACAGAACTTACATTTAAGTGTGGTCAGTCGAATACTAAACAGAGTAAGTCAAATATATAGTATGTTAGATGGTGGTGAGTGCTATAAAAATATAAAGCAGGGACCAATGATAAAGAGTATTGGGACAGGAGAGCTGAAATATTTTTACCCTACAATGTGTAGTCGTGTGGAATTCTGTTTTGGAGAGTTCAGTTTTAACTAACGTCTTCTGGGAAGATGTTGCCAAAATAGTGACATTTCTGTAAAGACCTGAGCAGGTCATGGACACTCGAAGCGGAAGAGCATTCCCAGCAGAACAGCAGACCTAAAGGCTCAGAGACTTAAAAACACTGTGTGTTTGCAGTATTTCACGAGGAATCCCAAGCGGACAAGTTGGAGAGGAGACACCAGGGATGGCTCAGTAGGTGGCTGTAACCTCGAGGGGGTTGAACAGAAGAGAATTTTGAAAGGGGTGTTCTTGTTGGTAGTGAGAGAGCAGACAAAGGGCAGGGGCAGGTGGGTGAGCTGGGGGACACCTGTAAGAAGTGGCCAGAAGTGACAGCTTGGGCCAGTGCAGAGGTGAGGAGTGGTGACTTCTGGCCCGTCTGCAGGTAGAGCGGACAGGACTTACGGGCTCCAGTCAAGAGTTACTGACCCTGTAGGGGAAAGGGATTTGGCATCCGTGGATAGTGCGGATTCTGCCGATGGACAGTGAGACTGGGGACAGAGCAGAGAGGACTCCAGGGCGGGACACAGCTCTGCACTGTAGGCTGTTTGCCCTGCGAAGACTGTTTACGCAGCTGTGCTTGCCTGGGGCTGGTGGCTGGGACTTCCACAAACACGTTCACAGGGGTTGCTTGGGAAGGTCCTACCTGCGGGATGTGAGATGGGGGGGGGGGGCTGTTGGGGACATACTCACCTTCAGAAAGGTACCTGGTTATGCCGTTTGCTCAAGGCTCTTAGATGAAACATGGGGTGCCTGGGTGGCTCAGTTGGTTAAGCGTCCGACCTCGGCTCAGGTCATGATCTCACGGTTCGTGGGTTCGAGCCCCGCGTCGGGCTCTGTGCTGACGGCTCAGAGCCTGGAGCCTGCTTCAGATTCTGTGTCTCCCTCTCTCTCTCACCCTTCCCTGCTCACGCTGTCTCTCTCTCTCTCTCAGAAATAAATAAAACATTAAAAAAAAAATGACAGAGTTTAAGTCCTGACGGCAGGAGGAAAAGTAAGCAGGCTGGAGTCCCTTTCCGTAGTAACAGTTACTTTGAGCCTGATTAGTCTGCCTACAACTTCCATTTCATCCTCTGGCCAATGCCGTGGCCACCATCCCCATTTTATATGTGAGAAAGCCGAAGCTTGACTTTTCTAAGCCCTCACAGCTGGTGATGGGGATCCAAACCCCAAGGCCCTGCCGTTAACTCTCTTATAGTGCCTAACTTTAGAGGGTCCTGTAACCTTCTGAGTCATCCTGAAACCCAGTGTGGCCTTTGGTAGTTTCCTGAGGCCGGACAATTAGACGACCCTAAGACTTGGAGTTGGGGGGGGGTTGCAGAATAAAAGCCAGAAAAGGGACTGTGGCACGCTGCAGAGGAGAGAAGGAGACGCAGGAGAAGGTGCCTGGGAGTTAAGAAAAGGCCAGAGAAATGTCTGGATGTCTCAAATTGCTGAGAGGTCAGGTAAAGAACGGGCTGAAAAATATCCGCCGAATTTAGCCATTAGGTCATTTAGTGAATGAGCTTAGTAATTGGAAAATTTTAAGTTCCAATCGGGCGATTTCAAGAAAGATCCACGTGAAAACTATACAAACCAGCTTGGGGTCTCGTGGTTGTGTTCGGGCCCCAACTTTACCTCGGACGAGAACTAGAATGTCTCGGTCACCTGTGCTCTGGTGGCCTTATTCCAGCTGCTTCATTTGAAAGTCACCCTAATCCCACCGCGGGTAAGGACCCGGCCTCGGTCTGGCTCCAGAGCTGATGCTCTTACCTCCGGCTCCAAAGCCACCTGTGCGACGACACTGCTACAGCACACACTGTAAGACCCGAGCGCCGCCCGGGCCAGCACAGCCGGAGCCACCTGCCGGGGCCCTCACCGCACCGGTGCTGTCGCCGCTCACCTCCCTCTTACGCTTTCCCTCCCTTCCTGCGTTTGTGAAGGTCCTTCAACAGGGTCTCCAGACACTTCCTTCCGGTGTCTGCGCTGTGTCACATAGGAAACCAGCAACGCTTCCCAACAGCATCTCTCACAAATACGTAAAAGTCTCGTTCGCCGACATCAGCTGTTCCCTGTGCTTTTGTGCGGTAAGTAAGGCCTTTCGTGTTCGGCCTCCTTTCGAGGCGGACTCGTGTTGTCACACACACACACACACACACACACGTTCCCGTGCCACGCGCCACGCTCCTTGGGCCCACGGCGGACACCGTCACGGAGCCTGAGACACACGCCTGCGTCCGGCAGCGGGCCCAGTGCCGTGGCCTCCTAAGGCCCAGCATGAACGCACACATCACGGCCCGAGGAGAATTCGGGGGGCTCCCTGCTGGGGGCAGGCTCCGTCACCTCGGCTGATTAGCGGGCATTCCTTCCGCTGTCTTCCCCGCAAAGGTGGGGAAGGAGAGGAGAGGCTGTTCTCGGCGACGGACGGGAACGTGGGTGTTGGGGGTGCGGGAGGAGGGTGCCGCGGCGGCAGGAGCCCCGTGAGCGTGAGGGGCCGAGGGGGACAGGGCACCGCAGGCCGCGCAGGAGACGGACGGGCCGTCGTGCGCGTGCGCACGGCCGTCGTCTGCGTCGTGAGCCGAGGCGCCCGCGCGTCCGGCTGCGCTGAGCCGTGAAGGTTGTCGCCAACGTGCGCGGGGGGGTCCTGGCGCCGGAACGCATCTGGGCGATAGCGACACCGCTGGGGCCACAGCAGCTCCATGGCTTCCCGCTTTCTGGAAAAGGCGGAAGAGCCCCGGGGAGTCCGGACCCGGCTGCGCGCAGCGGTCCAGGCGGGACGCCAGGGAGGGGTCCGCCGGTGGTTAGACCCGGGCCGCGGGAGTCAGGTGGCGGGGACAGGACCCGCCCGAGACCTGGGAGGGGAAGCAGGCCTGCAGTTGCCGAGCGTGGTCTCGAACCCAGTTCGCCGCCGTAGCTAATAACCGAATAAACAGGTGTGTCCCCTGGAACCCGGGCCTTGGCTGGGACAGATCATTTATTCTTTTTCTTTTTTCTAACAGTAGTCGCCTCATACCCCCTTCCTTCATGGGAGACGGGTTGGCTCTCCGTTGGCCTCGTCCCCAGCAGGACTGTTTACTGGCTTTGGGAGGCGGTGAGTCCCCCGCGGGCCGCCGTCCGCCGTTTTACCTCAGGAGCCGGAGGCGCGGGGGGAGGGCGACGCGCACGCGCACTTCTCTTGCGGGCCCGGCTCGCCGCGCGGACTTCCTCTTCCCGAGCGTGCGCCGTGAAGCACTCGTGCATCCCGCGTGTCCTTGGCCTTTCACGCTGTATTGTGCAGGAGAAAGTCAAGCGGACACCTGTGTCGTCTCCCGTCGGCCCGGCCGGGGTCACGTGGTCACTGACCTCGGCTAAACACTCGGCGCCGGAACGTTGCCCCAAAGCAAACTGCCTTGAGTTCCCGCCCCCGCACTGCCTGGCTTGCTCCCCATTTTCCCCGGGCTGGCGACTCCTGTCCCTTAGGACCCGAATGTCACTCCCCGGGGGGCACACACACACTTAGTAAACGTCTGGTGCCCTTCAGGCAGCCTGTGGCCGCGCCCCCCGGGCGGAGGTCTGCGCACGCGTGTCTGCCGGAGGCTGGGAAGCCCTCACGGCCGGGATTTGCCCCTCGTCTCTACGTTGCCGGTGCTTATACGCTCGTGTAAATGCCCGAACGAGGGCAGTCCACACCGGGTCCTGCGTGGTGCAGCCTGAGGGCGTACTGTTTGGATGCCCCCCCCGCCCCGTGCGGTAACGCGTTTCCCGCTGACTCCCTGTCGGGCAAAACGTGACATGATGCTGTCCAGGACGGTTCGTGTGGTGCGCCTGTGCTTGTTTGACCTCAGGGCCCAGTTCTCGGGGTGGGGGGTGGGGTGGGGGGCACGGCAGAGCCGCTACCGCTGTGGCTGCGAAACTGCAGGCTGCCCCCCTGGGGGGAGCGTCGCTGCGTGCCCCGAGCCCAGACCGTCCCCTGTCCAGAGACTTGAGTTAGACCCAGATCTCAACCAGCTCTGTCCCAACGACAAACCCCCGTGAGCTCAAGTTACCTACTTAGAGGGGCGGCGGCAACTATGCCTTCCTTCCTCTACAGTCAATGTGTTTGGCACAGCGCCCAGCATGGGAAAATGCCCAGCTGGAGAGCAGTTATCTAGAAAATCTAAGCGTTTAGTGCTCGAGACACCCCCACCCCCAAATGCGACAGACACGCCACGTACTCATCCATATTCTGCCTGAACACCTCTAGCGAATGGAGCACATCCCATTCACAGCTCAGTTCCGATTTCTCAGTCTTAAACTATGATATTTTTCCTAGTAATTTAATTAAGATATAAAAAATATATTTATTATTTTTCCAAAAGCTTCCTTTTTAAATAAATTTTTTGGGAGCGTACACACGAATGGGGGAGGGGCGAGAGCGGGGAGGGGGTGGTTTGGACAGGATCCGAAGCCGGCTCTGTACTGACATGCGGGGCTCGAACTCGCAAACCACGAGATCGTGACCTGAGCTGAAGCCAGATGCTCGACCAACTGAGCCACCCCAGGGGCCTCCAAAAGCTTCCTTTTTGAAGACTTTTTATACAAAAATTTAATTTATTGTTCCACATTTATCTTTCACGTACTTATTTTTCATTATAATACCGTAAATGGGTCGGGACCTTAGAAGCAGCTGTTTAATTGCTGGATTCTGTTGTTAAACTTTGTATATTAAAATAGATTTATGGTATAAGTTTGTTAATTCTAGTAACTCATTGAATTATTGAATTTCTTTCAGTCCAAATTGTTTTAAATTATTCATTACAAAATCATTATAAAAATTACTCTCTACAAAAACTAGGGAACATCGAAATGAAACCTATCATGGGTTAACAGGTGATGGGGACCAGCTAGCTGTGTTGGTCCAGAATTTCTGTGGAGACTTTAAGAGATGTTAGGTTGTTATACGTAAGACCAGAAAGCTTAGATTATTTTATTTCTTTTTTTTTAATTTTTAAAAAATATTTTTATTTCTAGGAGAGAGAGAGAGAGCGTGAGCAGGGGAGGGTCAGAGAGAGGGAGACACAGACTCTGAAATAGGCTCCAGGCTCTGAGCTGGCAGTCAGCACAGAGGCCGACACGGGGCTCGAACCCACGAACGGCGAGATCATGACCTAAGCGAAAGTCGGATGCTCAACCAACTAAGCCACCCAGGCACCCCAGATTATTTTATTTCTGCAGTTGAGATTAACAAAAACTACTGTCTTTTCTCTAAATGTTCCTTCTTCTTTAAGAACAATTTATATATGAGGAGGCACCTGGGTGGCTCAGTCAGTTGAGCATCTGATTTCGGCTCACATCATGATCTCACAGTTTGTCGAATTCAAGCCCCACGTTGGGCTTTGTGCTGACAGCTCAGAGCCTGGAGCCTGCTTCAGATTCTGTGTCTCCCTCTCTCTCTGCCTCTCCCCCACCCAAGGTCTGTCTCACACTCTCTCTCTCTCAAAAATAAACATTAAAAATTTTTTAAAAAATTTATATATGGGTTAATTTCTATCATAGAGAGATTGGCAACTTATTTGAATTTCTAATCAACTGTTTTGGGGTGACTGAGCTTAAGATTTTATTTTTTAAGGAATGCCTGGGTGGCTCAGTTGGTTGGGTGTCCGACTTCAGCTCAGGTCATGATCTCACAGTTTGTGGGTTTGAGCCCGTCGGGCTCTGTGCTGACAGCTGTTTTAGAGCCTGCTTCAGATTCTGTGTCTTCCTCTCTCTGACCCTCTCCTACTTGCACTGTCTCTCTCTGACCCTCTCCTACTTGCACTGTCTCTCTCTCAAAAATAAACATTAAAAAAATTTTAAAAAATTTAAAAAATCTACACCCAACATGGGGCCCAAACTTACAACCCCAAGACCAAGAGTTGCACGCTCCACCGACTGAGCCAGCCAGGAGCCCCTGGGGTGACTTAGTTTAATCGGACGATTCTTGATGGGCTGTTTGGGCTTTCCTAATACTAAAGAATGTCCCAAATCCTTTTTTTTTTCCTTTTACACTTAGGTGACTCTGGTCTCTGCTACCCCTGGGAAACTGGTTTGTGAAATGAAAGTAGAAGACGGCCACGCCAATAAGTATGGCACTCTCCACGGGGGTATGACGGCCACCTTAGTGGATAACATATCCACGCTGGCTCTCCTATCTGTAGAAGGGGGAGCACCGGGAGTCAGTGTCGACATGAACATAACGTATGTATCCAAACTGTACTACGAATACTTTTTACTGTGAAAACTCATTTCAAACAATGATTCTTAATACATTTATAATATAAGTAAAACTGAAAGTGCCCGGAGCTGGTCATCCTTATGTTCACATCCTTATAGGTGTGCCCAGAATATCCCAGAGCCTTAGAATCTAGAATTAGAGCAGCAGATTGCCAAATGCAGTGTGTATGTATGGATCCAGAGGAAACGTCTGTCAAAAGAGCAGACCTTTGGCTTCTATTATGGATACCGGTTGGGGAAAAACTCCCACTTGTAACGGTTTCACACAGTCCTGAAAAGCACCACCTGTGCAGAGGCCTTAGGGGGGCTCTATTGAGTGCATATCGAGAAAAGCCTGAACGACAAATTCACAGTGGGCTACACCTCCCTGGAGCATACATCAGCACTGCCTTGTCGGGGAGGGGGGGAGCACAAGTGTCCGGTTTTGCAGTCCTGACCTCTCCCTGCAGCAGCCGACAGGCTCAGAGGCATGAGCTGTGTGACCAGGAAGCAGCACCCCAGACATCAGGCTGTCGCTCGCGCTGATAATGCCTGCGAAGTCAGGGGTTTCCAGATGTAAAAGACCCGGCTCCAGTACTAACTAGGACTTGTGCCAGTCCGGCCGCTAGAATGCAGGGCGCTGCGGTTTCGTTTCAGGACGGCTGCTTTTCCCGTCTGCACAGCAGAAGAGGGGTTCTTACCGGGGGCACAGGACAGCCAGTGTACGCAACACGAGGGCAGTGGAAGTGACCTTATCCAACGTGTAAACAATCTGAAGCTTTTGTTAGGCTCACTTAAGAAAATTCAGCCCTTCTTTACGATGGAAATAAATGGAGGGAGCCATTCACAGATCACAGGACAAGAGGCAAACGCTCTTGAAAGTAAGATCCACAGAAAGAACGGCTTCCACTTGTGGTCCTGCTGAGCGCGCTCAGCAGCCCTTACCTTACTCCGTGAGCAGGGATGGGACCCGCTGATGATCCCACGGGGCCTTGGGAGCCTCTACCCAGAGCGGAGATCTTCAAACCTGGCACTGCCTTTCAGGATCTTCTGAGATCCCACTGCTGCTGTCGTAAGCCTAGAGTCTTTAGTAAGTCAGACATCGCTTCCGTCAAGAACTGCCTGAGCTTCAAAAACTGACCCACTTGAACACAAACACAGTCTCAAAGGTTTAGTGTCGATATTTCAAAAAGAAATGACAACTTAAGAATGAGATAGGAAGTGTTGCGCTTAAAAAATGCACACGGCTCATCACCAGCAATCTAAGGAGCCAGCATTAATTCCTCATAGTCCTCACATTTAAGCCGTTTTAAGTGCAGTAAACTGCAGAATTTACTCAAGTGCAGTTGAGTGAATTCTAAATATTGACAGATGAGTAGCCCCCTCTTACCCACGGGATATGTCCCGAGACCCCCAGTAGATGCCTGAATCCGCAGGTGGTACCAAGCCCTATATACACATACTAGGCACAGTAAGGTTAACAAGGATGATGATCATATAGAATGAGCGTAATATACAGTAATGTTACGTGAATGTGGTCTCTCAAACTACCTTGTACTGTCCTCACCCTCCTAGTGAGGCTGGGAGAGGAGGAATTGCCTACAGCAGGAGATGCCGGGAGGGAAGAGGTAGGCAGGGGTGCAGCGTTAGGCCACTGTTGACCTTCTGACAGTATCAGGAGGACCATCTGCTTCTCTCTGGACCACAGGTCACTCAAGCTATGGGAAGTCAAACTGCAGGTAAGGAGGAACCTGCTGTGTAGACAGACACCAGTAACACTTCACCCCGGACTTAGCAGAATAAAAGCTGGAGAAAAATCTTTCGCCAGCCCCAAATAAATAGAGGAAACTTCAGTGTGTGTATGTGTACATGCGTGTGCAGGGTGGTGGGCAGGACCCCCTTCTCATATTTATGGGAAAAGAAACTTGTATGGATATGGGAAGATGAACTTGGTCAAGACCAGCCATTCAATTCTGATAGGACAGAAAACGTATGGATACTATTCTTAACTATTTTTAAAGGAAAATAAAAGTAGTTTCAAAAAATTTTAAGGTGCGCCCAAGTGGCTCAGTTGGTTGAGCACCCATCCAACTTCGGCTCAGGTCATGATGTGGGTTTGGGAGTCCTGCTGTCAGAGCACAGCCCGCTTGGAATCCTCTGTCCCCCTCTCTGCCCTCCCCCACTCAAGTGCCTGCGTTTGTTCTCTTTCAAAAATAGAGAATTTTAATAAATTATTTGCTGTTAACTATATTTAAATGTTTCCCTTCAAGGTACATGTCACCTGCTAAAATAGGAGAAGAAATCGTGATAACAGCATATGTCCTGAAGCAGGGAAAAACCCTTGCATTTACCTCCGTGGATGTGACGAAGAAGGCCACAGGAAAATTAGTAGCACGAGGCAGACACACAAAACACGTGGGAAGCACAGAATACCAGACTATCACGAAGGTACCCGACAGCAAACACTAGGCGTTGACTTGAACAGATGTAACTTTCAAAATAAATTAGCACAACCAGAAGTAGTGAAGAAATCTTTTCTTTGGGGAAAATGACATAGACATTGAGTGAGACACTTCATTTTAAACCTCTTCAGTTCGGAATCTTCTGCATGATATCGGATGGAAACATTCTTAGCTGAAAGGGTCTCTGAAAAGTCAGGTAAAGCAAGATGCTAGCAAGACGATTTTGAAATGAGATTACCTTAAAACTAAAGTCCAATATTAAACTATTTTAAGTTCTTAGGAAAATATAAATGGTTAAGCTGTGAATTTAGGTCCTTCTCAGCTCTTAAAATAACCGCTATGGTTTTTAAAAACCCAGTTTCAAAACTATGAAACTTCAAAATAGATTAAACATAGCCCATATGGGAAAATGAAATCTATTGAGCCATATAGCCTAAAATAGTGCTGAAGAAGTCTGAGGCAAAGCACAGGGGTGAAACAGTAAATAGTCCAACGGATGTGCTGTTTTTCTGATACACAATTTATTGCAGTTGCCTGGGTGGCTCAATTGAGCATCCAACTCTCGATTTTGGCTCAGGTCATCATCTCATGGTTCGTGAGTTTGAGCCCTGCACCGAGCTTCAAGCTGACGGTGCAGAGCATGCTTGGGATTCTCTCCCCATCTCTCTCTGCCCTTCCCCTGCTCATTCTCTCTCAAAATAAACTTAAAAAAAAAAAAAAAGGAAAAGAATGTATTACAGGACTGGCATATTTTATATTAAGGGCAGGGAGAAAAACATACTATTATCCCCTTTCATTAATACCTAGAGTAAAACCATGCGGATCACAATATGGGATCAGAAAGATTAAATCACAAATCAGTCCATTTCTCAAGTTCTATTGATCGCGGCATTCTTAATATTTCATTTCTGCATCATGGGGTCTTCCAAGGATTTCACTAACTAAACATCAAAAAAAAAAAAAAAAAAAAAAGAGAAGCAACTTTAAGTTTGGAAACACTACCAACAGTTAAAGGTTGCGTATCCTTTGCTTGTTTAGGAATACATGCTGATCTGTGCTCAAAGGACAGCAGCAAACTTCTTCCTAACAGTAAGCACACAAGGCACCCAGTACTTGATTTCTAATATTTCCCTCTAAAAGGAAACTGGGCTCCTTGGAGAAAATAGCTGGTTCCAGGGCTAGGGGGCTGAGACAGGGAAGTTGACGTGAACATTTCTTGTGCCTTGAGAGCAAGCAAGTGTTCAAGTTAAAATGGCAAGAGCCATGGAAACTATGCAGCTTTGAGAAAAATGAATCCACACCATTTAGGTAGATACTCTATGAAAGAGTTAGGTGGGGTCTTCCTTGTAAAATGCTGATAGATGTGGAGAAAAGGGCAAATCATGGAAAATTACTAATTTGTAGTGATCCTAGTGAAAGACTGGTTACAGCAAAAATCAGAACTAATCAGTGGTGCTCCTGATAAAGCACAAGGTACTCCCATGTTGCTTCCCAGATTGCTTCTTGGTTTCAAGGGGGGAAAACAGTAACTTTACAATGTACAAACAGGCCACCACCTTGACCAATCAAAGTTAACATCAACAAAGAGCAACTTGACAGTGCACTTCTGGATATTAACTGGAGTAAGGTCACTTAAATTGTGTGCTGGCCAGAATGCATAATTCAAAATTTAACCGTGAAGAAACAGCATTCAAATGCAAAATGAGGAACACTTTATATTAAAAAAAAAAAATTAGCCTACTCTTCAAAAATGCCAAGGTCATTAAACAAAGGCTAAGGGCCTGTTTCAGATCAGAGGAGATGTGACAGCTACATGCAATGGTTTAAAAAGACTCAAGGGTATTAGGACAATTAAAACTGGATATGGACATCAACACCACATTTCCTGAAATCGGTTAACTCTACTGTGTTCTAGAAGAACATCCTTGTACTTGGGACATAAGCTAAAGCACTAGGAAGTAAGGAATAAAGATGTACCTGTGAGATATGTACCAAATGCTCAAGTCGTTCAGAAATAACGTATAAATACATGTGTAGAAAAAGTGGGGGGAAAATGTGGCTAAGACGTGGGTAAAGGTTATACAAGAGTTTCCTGTATTACAACTTTTCTAAACTTACTCTAAAATAAAAACTTAAAAAACTGATTTACAAGTATAACTCAACATAGTACGATAATGTAGAACTGGATCCTACACACAGCCAGCCTGGGTTTAAACCTTGCCCACTCCGGATGTGAGCCTGGGCAGGTTACCAAACCTCTGTAACCCTTTCCACTTCGCTTGTGGAAGTTACAGGCAGGACCTCGCCAAGAGAAACAACCAAAGCCATTATTTCAAGTAGATTCTATTTTTCAATCGATGAGGAAACATGTGAAAGCATTGTGAAATTAGGAATATTTCTTGGGAGTGCCTGGCTGGCTCAGTTCGTGGAGCGTGCGAGTCATGAAATCAGGGTCGGGAGTCCGAGTCCCACACTGGATGTGGCGCCTACTTTAAAAAACTTTTTCTTTTCCATGAAGCAAGGGACACGGCCAACTTGAGAACTGTTAAAGCTTACAAAATGTCTTTGATTCCTATTCTTGAAATTACAAATGCAGCTGCTGTTTTCTGTCCTGAATTCACTGTGTATGTATCATGGACTGTAAAATAACCCCCAGGTCATCAGTAACACCTACCCAGCGGCTTGGGGAAAAAAAAAGCTACCACTTCAAAGTTTTGTGTATTCACCTGAATAGTCAGGGAACTTTCACCTATTTTATTTAGGTTTTCATTTTTTTTTTTTTTTCAAATTCCAACCAGAAGCTAAATACAATTGGAAACCAGTAAGCACTAAGTTCTACTCCAAAGGAGTACGATCATTCAGATTTACCCCCATAAAAGTGTGCAAGCTGTAAGCAAAGCTTCTCTTCAGTAAAAAGAAAAAACAAAAAACTATACAGTAGTCTTTCCTTATGTTCATTGCACTAAATGAGTTCTGCTTTTAGAGCTTTGACACTCAATGTTTTGTGTTTTTTTTTAAACAATTTAAGATCCCAACTTTAATAACTTTTTTCTAGTCCAAGAAACCCTCCTAAGTTTTCCTTTAGGACGGTGTAGAAACCAGTATTTCTGCACAATTCACTGTATTCTTTGTAATAAAAACCTCTTCTCTTTAAGAACAAAAAACAAAAACCAAAAAGGAAAGTCCTCTCCCTAGCATGGTTTCTGCAGCTATGAATGGACTTCTCAGTTTTACAGCTGCGTTCACTACTTCAGACTCCAGATCTGCCTTCATGTGTCTGACCGTATCCACATTCAGCAGAATACTCTTTTATAACAACTCGGGGAAAGAGATCTGGAAATAAAATACATACATTTATGAGTACCAGGAAACAAACATGGCCCAGTAAAACATGAGGCAAGAATGCCTACAATGAGATGCTTTTTTTTTTCCCTTAAAAGATTTCTTTCCCGTGGTTGTATTTTATTTTATTTTATTTTTTAAACAACCACTTGTGGTCACTGAATGAATCTGACAGTGCTCTGGAACAACGGTGATTACGGCAAAGCTATTCGGTTTCTTTAAATGTTATGTACGCCTTTTACATTCATGTCTTACCCTCTAAATACCGATGACAGAGGTCAGAGAGGCAAAAACCAGCACAAATGGAAAGACCATCAAAAACGAGTATCACCTTGTGCTTTCAGATACATGTAAGCATTTCAGTGTACACGGTCCTTCCGTTTCACATTTTTAGCAGACGCTGATGCAGTGCAGCAAACGTGCAGAGCAGCTCCTTTCACAGTCCGTGCAGAAGACACCTACTTGGTTTTCAGTTCTGAGACACAATTAAAAAAAAAAAAAATCCAGGATGAACAAGTTTCAAAAATGCATAGTGTTCTGTGCATGAGTCCATTTTCTTTAAACTCTGAAATAAAGTGTAAGAAAACAAGAAAACAAACTGCTGCTGCACTCTGATCGTCTCCACTTGGCTGGCCAGTCCTCTATTCCGGCAGGTAGGGATGGAGGTGATCCTCTACGGTGCCAACTGCCCAGTGGGTGAGCTGCTCCTGCGGCAGGTAGAGGCAGATGCTGCATAACTTGAAGATTGTAGCTTTGTTTTTTGGAGTCTGGAAGGGGAACCATTTTAATAATCTTAATAAAGAAGACGTTTACAGAGTCGATCAACTGTCACATGAAGTCAATCTCCCATAATTCTATTAAGCAGTTATGAACACAGGACTGAAGCACACAGACTAAGGTAATAAATTATGGTCTTGTACCCACAGGAACCAGTCTAGTCAGAAAGACAAAACCTTGCCAGATAAATACAGAAAGAATAAACATTTATAAACTAAATAAATGTTTATAGAGTTTATTTAAAGCAAAAAATTGAAAATCAGAAAAGTCAACCATGGACAACTTGTTAAAGGAAATTAAGGTTAAAAGCCAGAGAGACAGATCTAAGCAGAAATCTGAAGCCACAGTCCGTGGACAGAAAGACAACAAATGTGTCACAGTGGAAGATTAGAAGTAGGGAAAAAAGACTGAAGCATAACCTGGGGTAAAGGACTGCAAGAAAGCGAAAGTATTGCCAGAGGAATAAAACTCTTTAGTTACTATTTTTGAAAAGCAGTTACTAGGGGCACCTGGGTGGCTCAGTCAGTTGAACGTCCAACTCTTGATTTCAGTTCAGGTCATGAGCTCCCTGGTTCGGGAGTCTGAAAACGGCGCTGGGCTCCGTGCAGACAGTGCAAAACCTGCTTGGGGTCCTCTCTTCCCTTCGGTCTCTGCCCCTCCCCAGCTCTCCCTCTCAAACATTAAAATAAATAGTTACTACTTAACATCTAATTTATGCCAAGTGTGTTGTTAGGTGCTTGCACAGAGCACCACTGCTAGTAAGCGGAAGATGCAATCTAAATAAACCCAGACCTGCCCACCTTCAAAGTTCACTACAGCACCTTAAGAAAAAAAAAATCAGCTTCCATAT
This sequence comes from Hyaena hyaena, assembly GCF_003009895.1. NCBI lineage: Eukaryota > Metazoa > Chordata > Mammalia > Carnivora > Hyaenidae > Hyaena > Hyaena hyaena. The sequence goes on from NW_024081284.1 coordinate 673,047, forward strand.
ATAAATAAACCACATAATGCATGTACATTTTTTCACTTTAAAGAAATTTTTTAAGGTTATTTACTTTTAGAAAGAGAGAGCATGCGGGTGCATGATTTGGGAGAGCCAGGGAGAGAGGGAGACAGAGAATCCCAATTGGGCTCCACACTGCCAGTGCAGTGCCCGACATGGGGCTCGAACCCACAAAACCATGAGGTCATGACCTGAGCCAAAACCAATAGTCGGACGCTTAACCGAATGAGCCACCCGGGTGCCACTATTTTTTTCAATTTAAATGCTCCAACAACCTTATGAATATCATTTGCACAATTTAACAAAAAACACCCATGCTCACAGAAGTTCCCTGTCCAAGATTTCATAGCCAGTAAGCGGCTGCATGTGGCTGAGAACCCAGGCTCCAGGCACGTGCCTCTCCACCACATTCCCTCCAAAATTAGCAGTTGGTCTAGCTCTTTTTATACATCTTGTATGATGATGATGAAGGACACAAGATCTCCGCTAGAGGATTCTGATCAACTAATTCAGTTTCCTGGTTTCCTCCCCTCTAAAACGAGAGTAACAAGAGCTACGCCTCCCAGGCCTGTTGTGAGGGTGCCGGGAGCTCACGTTCGTCCAGCTCTGCAAGGATGGAACCTAATGCGCAGTGTCGCCAGCCAGTCAGGTCCCTCATTCCTCGTTATGGGCCAAGTATGGCCACTCAGCTGTGGGTCAGGAAGCCCAGGGACAGCCTGAGTGGGAGAGGCACCTAAGAGCGCTGGAGACCAGATGCATCTACGGTGAGCATGGACATCAGCCATCACGCTGCCCAAGATTCGGGTTCCTAGGACTTGGGACTTTCTTTTTTTTTTTTTTTAATGTTTTATTTATTTCTAGGAGAGAGAGAGAGAGAGACAGCATGAGCAGGGGAGGGTCAGAGAGAGAGGGAGTCACAGATTGAAACAGGCTCCAGGCTCCGAGCTGGCAGTCAGCACAGAGCCCGACGCGGGGCTCGAACCCACGAACCGCGAGATCGTGACCTAAGCGAAAGTCGGACGCTTAACCGACTAAGCCACCCAGGCGCCCCAAGGACTTGGGACTTTCAATGCACAAATCAGGGCATTGCAGACAGACAGACAGCTGGTCACCCTACCTACAACATCAGCTTAGCTGATGAGCTTACAATTTTTTCATTAAAAGGATTCAAGCTATCTGCTTCATAAAGCACAAACATCTGACCTTGATATAAAACAGGAGAAAACTTACTACTTACTTAGTGAAGTTACTCCTTCAAGCCATTAGCCATTTCTATATAGTATTATTGATCTATATATTCGTATGATAATGGGGCACACCAAGGTGGCTCAGTCAGTTGAGCGTCTGACTTTTTAATTTTGGCTCAAGTCATGATCCCAGGGTTGTGGCACTGAACCCTGCACTGGGTTCTGAGCTGAGTGTGAAGCCTGCTTAATATTCTCTCTCTCCCACTCTGCCCTTCTTCTCAGCTTACATTCTTCTCATTTTCTGTTGTGGCTTCCATAATATTAAGTCAAGAGCCTGCTATCCAGTATTATCTCAATAAGTTACTCAAATGAAAGTACACCACCAGTAGTTAAAAAAGAAAAATTAAGCAACTTCAAAATAGCCACCATAAGAGAGCTAAGGTAAAGATGAAACAGAAAAGAGAACCCCCAAAACCCACCCAAGACATATGGTTTTTCTGTTACTTGTATGAAATGCCTCCACTGAAATGAACTTCAGCACTCGTCACTGGTGAACTGCACACCCCACCCCCCCGGCCCCATCGCAGGACGGGAGTCCTCGATGACAGACTGCTGTCGATTGTGTCCACTGGTGTACAGCCGCTGGCAAGCATTCATTTGCTGAATGAATGGTAATTGAAATGATGCTATTTTTAAAGGTTAAAAACAAAACATCTGTTATAAATTCTAAATGATGATACTCAGGTTTAGGTTTGAGGAGACAATGTTGTACAGAATAAAAAATAATCAGGAATACCTGCATTGCTTAAATTGAAAAGTGCTTATTTAAAACACATTTAGATCTATTAAATACAGATGTATTTTATCCCTTCAGATTTTTAAAAATAATTTTCTTTAAAAAAAATTTTTCTTTATGTCTTCATTTTGAGAGACAGAGAGCGAGCAGGGTAGGGGCAGAGAGAGGGAGACACAGAATCCGAAGCAGGCTCCAGACAGAGCCTGACAAGGGGCTGGAACTCAGGAACCGTGAGTCACCCAGGCGCCTCCAGAGTTTTATTTAAAAGATCTGAGGCTAGAGCTTCTCAAAGCTTAATATATTACTGACTACCTGAGGATTTTGTTCAGAACATAGATTCCGATCGAGGAGCACTGAGGTAGGGCCTGAGAATCTACATATTTAAGAATCTGCTATGATCTGTTGACCATCCTCAACATCAGAAAGCTCTACCGCAGGGTTTATTAAACCGCTACTGTTTTAAGTTTACTGGAGTTTACCGGCATCATGACTTTTCAAAGCTCCCAGGTAGTTCCAATTTGCAGCAAGCATACGGCAGGAAACCACTGTTCTAGAACAAGGTCCAGGATAGCTTCTGATTTTTTGATTTTTAAAGAACTTCAAAAATCATGCAGTTTTGAAGCGGCAAAACAGAATTAATTAATTAACACGTATGGAAAATAGTCTGCTGGGATGCCTGGCTGGCTCAGCCGGATCTCCCCGTTTGTGAGTTCGAGCCCCACATCAGGTTCTCTGCGATCAGTGCAGAGCCTGCTTCGGAGCCTGTCTCCCTCTCTTTCTGTCCCTCCCCCACTTGCACTCGTTCTCTCTCAAAGATAAAATAAACATTTTAAAAAAATGTTTGCTAACAAGTTTTTTTTTTTTTTTTTAAGTTTATTTATTTTGAGAGCGAGTGAGCCCGTGAACAGGAGTGAGGACGGAGCAGAGAGGGGGAGACAGAGAATCCCAAGCAGGCTCCACATAGCTCAGATTCACAAAACTGTGAGATCATGACCTGAACCAAAACCAAGAACGCTAAACGCTTGACTGAGCCACCCAGGCGCCCCTAACGAATAAGCATTTTAAATGAGTTAAGAAGGAAAACAAAAAAAATTAAAAAACGCTTACCTGCAAGTGCTGTCTGTCAATGAAGAGAAACACTGACTGGTTAGGGTTGTTGACAACAATCCCAGTCTTGTCCTTGCGGCTCAGTACATGCAGAAACTGCTTCTCATAGTCACCGTGATGAAACTCAAATTTGGCCTAATTAACAAACATATTTACACGTAACTACAGACATGACCCTACCTGAAACATCTACTGCATCAATAGGCATAGAGTCACGCTGTGCCATATGGTAGCCAACTGTGCCTACTCACACTTAATATATTAAATGCAATTTAATACTCAGTCCTTCACGAATGCTAGCCACATCTCAATTCTCAATAATCACATGTGGCCAGTGGCCACCATTCTGAACAGTCTGTTGAGATACATAGCATGTCCTTTATCACAGAAAGTTCTAATTAATAGCACTCCTTTACAAAATTTGACCACCAAGAAAAACTCTGCCTTAGAATGACTAGGTCCTAATTTTCAATGATTTTAGGCCAAATTCTATAAAACTAGATTTTCAAACCTATATGGTTCAAGACTCCCAACATAGCACTTTGGTGCCCCCCAACGGAATACTTATAATTAGGCCCAATGACACCTCCCTCCCCCTTCATTATGAAGAACACACTACAGTTGGCTGTTGTGAAGAAATGCCTTCAATCCCAGGTGCACATCTCGCTACTTCTGTGACTTGTACACATCCCCTAACTTTTCTAAACTTCAGCTTCTGCTCAGGTTCTAACCCAGCAGGACAGTTAACAGGATTAAATGATCCGTAAAGCCCACACCTGAAAGGTGTGTCCAGCCCTGACACAGATGGATTTGAGGATATATGAACCCCTCAAAATTAGAAAGATGTTTTTATGTTTTTTTTTTCAGATGAAAAAAAATTTTAATTTAGGAAGAAGTATTCTCAAATCAGAACATCCTTTTACTCTTTTAACATGAGGAAGACCAGCTCCATCCTCCCACGAAATGTCTGTGGAGAGACTAAGTGCTGGGTGAAACAACCGGGCTAGTGGAGATTTCAAAAAGCAGAGAAACCTTAAAGAATGTCATATTTAGACAATGTTCAATTATTTTAAAAAAGACTGTTAATCTGTTTTACTCAAACAACTTTTATTCTCTTCTGTCAAGACAGTAGGAAATACTAACATGGAAAAATCATCAGTTCCTGCAATCTAGAATTGACCACCCAGCTTCTGTTCTACGCTGTAACATAACATGATATGCCACCCTCACATACTGGTACGTGTAAATATGATATTCAAGTGTACCTCTGCACAAATTCAAATATTTATGAATATGAAAAGTACGAATATGAAAATACGAATAAGGTTATTAAAGGCTCTTACAGAGCTCAAAAGGACAAGCACATGCAAATATCAAACCTAACTTGCTTCAACTGCTTCCTAGACTAAGATGAGGTTATTTGTAAAACCCTAAACAGAGTTCCTATCTTCAAAGTGCTCTGTGAAGGAGAGAGAAATAATTAACACAGCGGGCACTGTAGGCAGTATTAGCAAATGACCGTGGAGTGGGCCTTGAGAAGGGACAATCTTCCCTGGGAAAGCACGAAGAAAAGGTAACTTGGAAAATGCCATTCCAGGAAACAGGACCAACATTAAGCATAAGTGTCTCAAAATTAAAATACTGTTCAAGCAAGTGGGGCTGGCTGGCTCAGTCAGCTGAGCATCCAACTTTGGCTCAGGTCATTCTCTCATGTACTTGAGTTCAAGCCCTGCGTCAAACTCTATACAGACAGCTCAGGGCCTGGAGCCTGCTTCTTTCTGTGTGGGGGTGTGTGTGTGTGTCTCTCTCTCTGCCCCTTCCCCTGCTTGTACTCTGCCTCTCTCTCAAAAATAAACAAACATTAAGAAAAAAAAATACTGTTCAAGTAAGAAAGCTTCAAGTATTCATTCCTTGAAGCAAAATGCAGCCCGTAGAACATCACAATGAAGAGAGATTTCAGGGAGACTAAAAAAGGGCTTCTATTATTTCTATGGCATTTCAATTCTATCCTATGGAATAAACAAAGATTTGGGAAGGAACAGTCCCCACGAAAAAGAAAACTCCAAGCAGCAGCATGAAAACAACGCCCAGAAGTAAGAAAATATGTGAATACTGTGATGGAAGAACTAAAACAGCAAGCGCAGTCAGGGCTAAAGAGGAAGGAGAGAGATTTTAATGTGTCGTGTACCTCCTAGTACTCTGGATATATCAGAACTTGTTACTGAAAAACAACCTTTACTTGGGTTCCCACTAAATCTCATTTACTATTCAAACTTTAAAGTGCTTCAAGAGTGAAAGAATCAAAAAAAAACAAAAAAAAGTTTTCAAGTTAAAGTTTACCTTTCCTTCTTTCACTTCCTCAAGAACTAAGTAATTTATATTTAGGACTTATTCATGATACTCATTTATTTTAAGTTAAAGGGGAAGGAAGTTCATCTTTACACTGTTAACTTGTTTCCTGCAGTTGAACTTTAAACTTACACAGTATTACTTTATCCTATATGGTGTTTATATTAAGTCCACAATCTTCTTTATAAAACAGAGCACTTCCCACAGTATGGAGTAGCAAATTCAGAGCACGAGCTCTACGGGCCTTATGTCCTGACTGCCACTAAGCTGCAGGACTGTGGGCTGTTCACCTCACCTCCAACTGCCTCAGTGGCTTCCTTTGCAAAAGGAGGCTGCCGTCTGTAATAGTAACTATACGGATGAAGACTCAATGTATACATTCAGGAGACAGCCTAGCACAGTCAGCTCTCAAACACCACTATACTTGAGACAAGACTATTTTAACACAACTATCCCAAATAAGGTCTCAGAGGGAAAGAGAAGATTATTGGAAATTTTTTAAAAAAACAAGGAGAAGTGAACCAAAAATCTTCCAGGGAAAAATTCTGAATGACAACAAAGCCCTTCCCGTGCTTCTGGAGAGCTGTTACAGGGGTGCGTAGGACCTGCTCGGAGAACTATGAACGCGCCCCATCGTTCCTGCTCTTCACACTCAACTTCTATTCTCCAGCACACTCAGGAGGAGTTAGGTGTGTCCACTAAAGGGAAACACGAATACACAATACTTTCACCCATACTTAGGGCTATATGTTTAGAACTTATTTCTGTCAAGTGAATCTTAGAAAAAGGAACGATGAATTTATTTGAGCTGTTTTGTAGAACATTACCATGGGGACAGGTGGAGAATACCAATTTGTCTATCATACACAAAGGCACCATACTTCATAGGAATGGATAAATGCAAATTTTTTCAGTGATAATTCTCATATTTATTTTTATTATAAGTAAAAATATGATCAATGTATGTATGAAATATACATACATGTAGAATAAAAGTTAGCCATACCTGACCTAGAACTAACCATATTAGCTTTCTGGTGGCAATTACCGTACCTTTTCCAATGCATACAAAGGTACTATATATAAAATCAGGATTACTGCCACATGGGCAAATGCTCTTCAACACTACAAACTGTCTAGTACCTCAAGTGACAAGTCAAAAGTTAGCAGGATGCCCAGGAAGATTACTTTACCACCACTACCAGATTTACTTCTCTCTTGTACAATTTATATACAAATCTACTTTCAGAATAGGATTTAACTCATTTCTTAGATCAGACTCCTCTGAGAACCAGATGGGTAGGTATACTATTTCAGAGGAGAATCTTCTGAAGTTCATTCACGGGCTCCTCTATAAATCAACAAATATCTACCCTGAATCGTTTTCTCTGGCCGGTATTTCAAAGACACACTGGGGTAGTTAGGACCACCTTTTATTCTCAACAGATTGTCACCAAATGCTTTCTCCTCTTGCATCACAAATTTCAAATAGATGAGAGCAACTCATGAGTTAAAATGGATTAGAAAGCATATTCTTAAAAAATATCTTAAGTTGGGGCGCCTGGGTGGCTCAGTCGGTTACGTGTCTGACTTCGGCTCAGGTCATCATCTCACAGTTCGTGGGTTCGAGCCCTGCGTCGGGCTCTGTGCTAACAGCCATCTCAGAGCCTGGAGCCTATTTTGGATTCTGTGTCTCCCTCTCTCTCTGACCCTCCCCTGCTCACGCTGTCTCGCTCTCTCTCAGAAATAAATTAAAAAACATTAAAAAAAAAATTTTTTTTTAATGTCTTAAGTTAGGCCCTATTTACTCACTTAAGCACACACCACACTTAGAATAAAATACCTGAACAGGCCTAAAAGGCTCATCAGATTCCTTCCACCTAGAAAACAGGAGACAGACAATTTTTTCAATATCATTCCGAGGCCAAAGAATGAAATCCATCTCCTGAGTACAGCCAATTACATCCTATAAAATGACAAAAAAAAAAAAAAAAAAAATTACTTTCAAAGAAACAAAGCTGTAACAAGCAATGAATGTCACAAATTATAGGTTTGATTACAAAAACACTTCACAAGTACAGAAGATCCATGAAGTATCATTTTATCTATCAAGAGGCAAGAGTAATGGCACAGTACATAATCTGACCGGCCCATGGCCTATTTCTAATCTTTATCTTGTAGAGTCCATGTACTTCGTCCAATGTTCCTCATATCAAGACCTAAATTAATCAGCACATGGTGCAAATTCCAACTGAAGCTGATTTTTTTGTTAAGTCCCTGTATTTTTATTTCCATTCTTCAAAAGAAAAACCTAGTTAATATTTAAGCAAAGCTGTCTTGGTATCTGTATTATATACTTACAGTAAACGATCTTCTCCATTCTTGTTCCTTATTATCATAGTCCAGCGTATTAATTTTCAAAGGCCAATAAACCTTTCAGACAAGTACATGGGTCTAACCTCCCCCCACCTGACTAATTGTGGAGATCAGTTAGTTCCAGTATGTTCATGCTAATTTCCAAAGAGTTGCAGAAGTTTAGGAGGTTGGAAGCAGCAATTCCTTCTACTTTAACTTTATTTACAAGGAGCAGGAGGTCAGTTCTCTCCCCAAAAAGAAAATCCAATGAACAGTAATATAAAACATTCACAGCAATAATACACACCACTATGGCATAATACCACAAGCAAAAGTTATCCACATTTTATTTGAAGTCAACTTTTAAAGGGGCTCATGACCACAGTAACTCCCCATTTCTTAGAGGGGAAAAATGCAAGCTTAACTTGAAAAAACTTACCAAGTCAGGACTGAAAAACAGACTTACCCTTCTCATAGACTGGTATCGAGGAGCATGGAGCTGTACCACATCCTTCTGTAAAAGCTCTATGGAACTTTCCAAGGAATAGCTGGAATCTCGCACACCTTTCAGGATATTTTCTTCATAATTATTTGTCATAACTGGTATAACCTCAGACACTTCAAAAAGTGCTGATTTTTTCTTCTAAAAGGAAAAAGACAGACATTATTAACCCACCAGTAGCACATAGTTTTTTAACACCCAATGCATATTACAGTATCATGTACCCTTATTCTAACACAATAAAATTATTAACTGAAGTAACTTTTATGATGAAAAGTCAGATTTACAAATAGATGGACCCTTCTGTTCTTCCTCCAGCCCCTATTGCCCCCACCACACACAGGCTAGAATCAGAATGTTTTACTGCACGCTTTTACAATATCCATAACAGGTACCTTATTTTAAACAGTAGTATTTTTTAAACACTGCGAAAGACAAACCACTAGACACACCTAATGCTTAAAAAAAAAAGTTGTTTACTCTTCATGTACTTTTTTTTTTTAACTGACTCTACGTACAGGTAAATTAAAATCTCAGCAGTTTAAAGACAAAGTGTACAGACTGTTGTTTTTTTAACTCATTACTGCTTTTAGATATTATATAACAAATGTCAATTAATGAATGAAGCAAGGGGAAAAAAAGACTACCAAATTAAGTTTCAAATTAACTTGTGACCAAGTGTTCATCAATTTAGGTTAACGTTATGAAGGACTCAGGACAACAGCCTGGGTCCTGTTCATTCACAGTAAGCACCGGTTGTCATGGTGTTAAAGCTAGATGCATCTTCTGTATTAAATGAAAGAATTAACCTCACCATGCGTATCTTGGACTTATTTCTACTGAACTTAAATACCTTCAATTAAAATCTGATCTTCTCAATTCTGCAATCAATGTATTAACAAAGAAAAAAACTGAGAAGTAAATCCCTGGTATTACCCAATCTCTAGACAATTACCTCAAAACAAACAACTTTGCAGAGCTATACTCCAGGAGCCAAGAGCATTCTTAAATACAGGCATACCTTGGCGATATCGTGGGTTCAGTTCCAGACCACAGCAATAAAGCTAATGTCACAGTAAAGCATGTCAAATTAGTTGTCTGGTTTCCCAGGGCACATAAAATGTATGTTTACACTACATTGTAGTCTAGTAAATGTGCAATAAGCATTATGTCCAAAAAAAAAAAAAAAAAAAAAAATAGCACATACCTTAATTGAAAAATAGTGCTAAAAAATGTTAACGTTCCCCTGAGCTTTCAGCAAGTAGTAATAACTGATCGCGGATCACCAGAACAAATACAATGATTTAAAAAAGCCTCAAACATTTCTAGAATTACCCAAATGTGACAGAGACATGAAGTGCACAGATGCTGTTGGAAAATGGCACTGATAAGACTTACTCAATCCAGGGTTTCGGCAAACTGTCAATTTATATAAGTCAAAATACCCATGAAGCACAATAAAACAAAGGTGTGCCCGCACGGATAGCCTTTAAGAGTTTTAAGAGTGGGGCAAATACCCAGGAAACTTCCGAATGCTACATAGATGCCACACAACAAATCTATTTCTGGTCCGAAATTAGCTCACTACTTGCGTGCAAAAATTAAAGCAGCATTTCCTTATATTCATAACTTAATCTCATCTCAAACAGATCATTTAAGAAACTGAACAAGTTGCAAAAAAAGAAAATAAATAATAATAATACTGCTTTTATCATGTTCTCCTTGACTACTCACAACTAATTATTTGCCATTTAATGGTGGAATTAATTCTGATTACATTCACCACCCCCTCAAAACTTAGATTTCTTTAGGTCTTTTGAATTTTAATAAGTTGCACTTCTAAACACAAACTAACCATTACAGTCTTTAGTTGTTCCTGAAAATTAAAGTGTGTTGTATTCCATTAACTGTACCAAGAGAAAAGGTATCTTTAGCAAGTTGAACAGACTACTTACTTTAAGCACATAATCATTTTGATTCTAGTTTACCACTTTCAAACGACCTACTTTATTCATTAGACCATCCTTCAACTCAGTTAATAATGTTCTTTATGTAACTCCACAGAAATGAAATTTACTGTAAAACAGAAATGCGAGTTTTACCACGTTGCTCCCCCAGGTTAACTAAAAATGGACCCTACTAAGCTTCAGAGTCATTTCCAAACCTCGCCTCCAGCCTTCCACGGGGAGCTCCCTGCAACCGCTGGTGCAGAGAATCCAAGGTAAAGTCCAAGGTAATGCGCGCTCGTAGACTTCTGGCAACCACTCTTTAACCTAACGCGCAGTCATTTAAGGGTAACAGATAATATACACTTAGAAAAGTCACTTGTGCTAATTCACATTAAGAACTTTAAATTACCTTCTCCTTGAATACAAAGGCAATATACATCTTGAAGTCAAACTGGTCAGCTAGAGATTCTTTTTTCTTTCTAAGCTGAGCACGTAGTCTGTTCAGAGCTTGTTTCTTCCGGGAGTTTGGGTCCCCCATTTTGAAATACAGGTGGTACTAAAGCCTTTGGAAATTGTCACTAAACTATGGGCACTTTTTCTTAAGACTCAAGTACAACAGAAACAAGTCATTTTTTTTCCTGCTAATATGATTGAATAGCTAAAATCACGACTGTAACCCAAAAACTGCACCTTCTGGCAAGATTAGCAGACTGTCATATTACAGGGTCAAGAAACAAAAGCTGCTGTCCAGTCATGTTTGACAGTAACTTGGGTGTTATGGGGAAAGAGGAAGGGAAGGAAGGAAAGACAGAGAGGAGAAAATACTTGGAACTAACTTTTTGGAAAACGCATTTGGCTTAAATGCCAAAATAAAGGCTCTGGGGGCAATGAAAAGCCTATAATCAGGATTTAGGTGTGCAATAAAACACAGCTGACACCAGTCCAATCCTTCAAATCCATCCGGATTTCTTCCCCCTCTTTTAGAGAAGGGGTTATGAAAAGGAACGGGGAGGGGGAAAGTGTAATGATCCCTGCTTTCCAAATACCAAAACAAAAAAATTATAAAGAAAAAGAGGGGAAAGAAAAACCCAAACCCCCCTCCCAAAACACAGGAACAGGGTAGGTGGACGAAACCGAAATATCCAATTGGGCTTCACCCGGCCAGACCCATGGCTGCGGCACCTAATCGATCCCGAAGTTATTTCCCGACTCCACTATTGCTGTGTATTGCCAGTGCTTGTTATTGATTACACTTGGTGGTAAGCAAAGAGAAGAGTGCAAAATCGGTAGAGAAGGAAGGGGCGAGGTACAGGGTTTCCCTGCAATCAACTACAGTGTAGACCGGGGGCGGACAGCTGTTGCCCAAAGGAGCCATGAGAAAAAACAGCGGAGTCATGACCAACTTCCCCATCACCCACATTTTCACCCTCAGGCGACTGCTAACGCGGCGGCCATGGAAGATCATGATGGCAGAAGGAAGGGGGTGATAGTACGAGAGAAAAGTTATTCCGGCTCCGCGGTGGGACCTGACTGATGCCCGGGATCCCGACGCCCCCAGCCCTACATTCCCCAAGGGAGCCTTCCCTCGGACTCTGACCCCCGTTCAAGATCGCGGGGAGCGCGACTTATCTCCTGGCGAGCATTTCTGAGGCAAAGGCGGTGGGCTCTTCTCCCAGACCCCAGGCAGCGCCCGGGACCACCTGCCTTCCACCCCCCGGGTCCCACCCCCACCCTTCGCCTTCAGCGGCAGCGACTCACTCGCACCACGGGAGACACAGGAGCACTCGGGTTCTCACTCATTTCATCGTGGAAACAATTCCCGCCCGGGTAGAGGAGGCGGGAGAGGGTAAATGGGAAGGATCAGTGGGAAAGAAAGAAAACAGTTGTGTTAATATGAATTACTTTTTAAAGAACGCCCAGCCCAGCCCCCCCCCCCCAAAAGAAGAAACAAAAACCAAAACCCTGAAGTTCCCGGATTAAGCTCGCTCGCTCGCTCTCACGTTGAACAGACCATGTTTCCCGAGTTTGGCTAGTTCAGGGCGGGGTCATTAGTCGGGCTCCCGAGGGGGTGGGGGGTGGAACCGAGGCGGCGCGGGCGGGTGGCGGGGAAGTGCCCTCCCTGTCCCCGCGCGGACCGGGACTCACTGACCGACGCTCGGGCGGGGCTCGGGCCCTCTAGCCGCAGCCTGCGGGCGGAGCGGTGGCGGCGGCAGAAGAGGCGGCGGCGGCGGGGGCGCTGCTCGCAGCTCGGGCGGGAGCCATGTCAAGAGAACACCACCAGCCAACTGCGCCCCTCCATCCCCGCTGCAGTGCGCACTGTGACCGGGCCGCCCGCGCTGCTGCCGCCGCTCAGCCCCCACCTGGGACCCATAGTCTGGCTCGGCGCCCCGGGCGGCGGCGGAGGGAAGGACGCGGAGGCGGCGGCGGCGGCGGAGAGAGAGAGAGGAGAGAGAGAGGAGAGAGAGAGAGATCGAAAGAGGAGGAGAAAGAGGGGTGGGATTGGTACCGGCGGCGGAGGGGGAGGGGAGGAAGGGGAGGGGAGCCCTGCGCTACGGGGTCTGTCAGCGAAGCAAACCCCCCAAAATAAAGTTATTTCAGTTCAAGCATCTGCTCTCGAGTCTTTCTTCCCCCCACGGGCGGGCTCCGGCTCTCAGGAAGGAAGGAAGGTCGAGGAGACCCGGAGGGGGCAGAGCCGAAGCGGAGGGTGAGCGTCCGCGGTGGCACAGCCTCGTTCGCCCCCAACCGCTGGCTGCGGAAACGGCGGCGGCCTCGGGCGCCTCCCGGGTCCGGGGCAGAGTCGCGTTTGAGGAGCGGAGCAAGAACAAACAACTTAAAATGGCAGCGACGGCCGCTGCGTCACACGCCCCTCAGCGGCACCGCCCAGAACCCTCTGCGGCTGCGCCGCGCGCGGGCCGCCACCATTTGCGCAGAGCGAGGGGGGGGGAAGCCTGGGGGCGGGCGGTGTTCCGCGGCGGTCAAGCGGGGAGGAAAGAAGGGCGGCAGCAGAGCGGCTGAAGCAGCTGTCCCAAGGGTGAGTCTTTGACGTGACACTTCTTAGTTGACACCCCCGCCTCCAAGGAGAGTTTGAGAACAGAGAGCCCCCCCCTCGAGCAGCACGGAGTTTCCATGGGGCGTGGAGAGAGGCAACGCTCACTCCCACCGCCCCCTCCGTCAGGCTGTCCCAGCTCCCGAGTCGGCTCCTCGCCCCGCCCGCCCTCTGTCGTCACAAAGCCACGCCCTCCCCTCGCCCGCACGAAGCGCCCGGATGGACTCCCTCTTCCGGGGTCTCGGTGGGCGGGCGCGATAGGTCCGGCGGCGAGACCGAGCTGAGCCTGCGGGCTGAGTCGGCGGGGGCGGGGGCGGAGTGAGGGAGAGACAGGGAAGTGAGTGTGTTGGGAGGTCGGGGAAGACGCCGATTCACCTCCGTGTGCTTCCCTTCTAACCTGCGGGGTCGGCCCGCAGGGTCTTGCGGCGACAAGCTGACAACTTTCTGGCGCCTGGGATGTCAGCAGCGCGCCGCGCAGAACGTCTTCGCGGCTCCCACGTGGCTCCGTCCCCACCTCGCCACGTGCGCGGGCAGAGGGCGGTCGTCAAGCTTCGGGAAAGGTCACCGTTGCACACCGTTGGAGCGTGGCTGCTGTGACTTGGGAGACGACCGTTGCACCTGCCCCGCGGATCGTCCCCATGTTTCAGAATGCGGTTTCTCCTGGGATCCCCCGGCACCTGAGACCCGGCGCCCTCTTGTAGTTCACGGTCTTAGGGAGACAGGAAGAGGGTACTGTGGGACGTTTGCCGCGGAATCGAGGGCGTTGAGTCTCATTTTCTAGAACTCTGAGGCGCTGATAACGCAGTTACAAGTCGGTAATCAGCAAAAGTCAATGCTCGACAGGAGTAAAGCTACACTCCTTTATCAACTACTCAGTGTGATGAAATTTAGAAGTCCATTGGGTCCCCGGATTACTGCCCCTCACTTGAGAAAATCAAAATAAATTGCCTGCAATGCCCTTTTTTTCCCACTCATGAGCCAAAAGAATAATTGGGACTTACCCTTCCATATAAATACTTGTCCAGAACTGAAGGATGAAATTCCTGCGGTTTCCAAATTATTGCTAACCACGACAAGATGAAGCCAACATTTTGCTACTGCTTCCCTGATTGATTTTCACAATCACAATACTAATGATAATTGTAAATCATCACTATTGGAAGATTTAAGGTAGTTTATGATAGTTGGTTAACAAAAAAAGGTATTTAGAAAATTAACTGGTTTGTGTCTATTTTCCTAAGAACATTTTCTTGTTAAAGCAGATTATAAATTCTTTTAAGTTTTTTAAAAAAACATATTCTTTTAGTTTATTTATTTTGAGAGGCAGAGAGAGAGGGAGAGACAGAATCCCAAGCAGGTTCAATGCTGTCAACATGGAGCCCAACTTGGGGCTCAAACTCATGCACTGTGAGATCATGACCTGAGTAGAAATCAAGAGTCAGACACTTAACCAAGTAAGCCACCCAGGCGCCCCAGAAGATGATAAATTCTCATCAGTACAAATATATCTAGCTTACATTTGATTGTAAAGCCAACACTGAAAAGTAAAAGTGAGGGGCGCCTGGGTGGCTTAGCTGTTAAGCGTCTGACTTCAGCTCAGGTCATGATCTCATGGTTCGTGGGTTTGAGCCCCACGTCTGGCTCTGTGCTGCCAGCTCAGAGCCTGGAGCCTGTCTTCGGATTCTGTGTCTCCCTCTCTCTCTGACCCTCCCCTGCTCACGCTGCCTCTCTCACTCACTCAGAAATAAATAAAACATTAAAAAAAAAAAGTAAAAGTGACAGGGGCTCTCAGTGTTGTTACCAGACATCAAATGGCTGCAATTGGCAGCAGGATCCTCTGCTCTCATCAAGTGAGGGGACGGACTCACACACAGCTAATACAACCAGATTCTTCATCCTCACAAATCTAAAAGAGGAAACAAAACCCACCAAGACCCACATGACAAACCAGCACAGTAACCTGCGTTCCCGTCGATGGATAGGATTATGTCAGTCACCCTAGTGTTCATAGAGGACTGACATAAACTGCAGCCGTCCATCAGGGACAATACATATTCTCTATAGAGTGTATTTAGATTGATCCCATTAAAATAATGACATTGGGGGCGCCTGGGTGGCTCAGTCAGTTGAGTGGCTGACTTTGGCCCGTCATGATCTCCCAGTTTGTGGGTTCGAGTCCCGTGTCAGGCTCCCCACTACAGTACAGAGCCCACTTGGAATTCTCTCTCTGCCCCTCCCCTTCTAGCTTTCTCTTTCTATTTTTCTCTCTTTCTCTCAAAAATAACAATTTTAGGGGCGCCTGGGTGGCTTAGTCGGTTAAGCGTCCGACTTTCGCTTAGGTCATGATCTCGCGGTGCGTGGGTTCGAGCCCCACATCGGGCTCTGTGCTGACTGCCAGCTCAGAGCCTGGAGCCTGTTTCAGTTTGTGATTCTCCCTCTCTCTGACCCCACCCTATGAGTCCTCCCCCGCCCCGGCTCACACTGTCTCTCTCTCTCTCTCTCTCTCTCTCTCAGAAATAAATAAAACATTAAAAAAAATTTTTTTAAGTATCTTGGGTCACCTGGATGGCTCAGTTGATTGGGCATCTGACTTTAGCTCAGGTCATGATCTCACAGTCTGTGAGTTTAAGCACCATGTCGGGCTCTGTGCTGAAAGCTCAGATCCTGGTGCCTGCTTTGGATTCTGTGTATTCCTCTCTCTCTGCCCCTCCCCCACTCACGCTCTGTCTCTCTCTCCTTCAAAAATAAATAAACATTAAAAAAAAATCTTTAAAAAAAATAAGAGTATCTTATGTGAGAGATACGTATAAAATTTCATTTTCCAGAATATAAAGTTTCTCATTGAAAACTCTAGCAATTAAAATTCACTATTATGAATTACAGTAAAAACTGCAAAAGACTCAAATATATATTGAGACCTCTGAAAATAAACTGAGTAAAATTACATGAAAGACATTATTCACAGAATAAAATACAAAGTGCCTTCTGGATACTATATTTTATGAGCCTATCTCAAATATACACAGCAACATTTCATAACCTGCCTAAAAGGCACTGGTTTCAGAAGACAATTTTGATAGTGCTATTAAAGGCAAGAGAAAAGATTCCCCAAAGGTACTTTGGGTCATTCTTCCATGGAAGTCATTCATAATATAATAGTAAATAAAAATAAGCTTACAGAAAATAAAATTTCAATGTGTATGTCAGGCCTGTGGAAAATGTCAAGTTCTTAAATTCAAAGCAACAGGAAAATAACATAAAGAAAAAAATTGAGAGATCCAAAATTTTACATTTAAAACTGATATAAATGAAAAGTAGAGAAACTAAAATAAGAAGGGGAAAACAGAATAAATGATCTACACAGAACAATGGGTTACTATAATGTGCAAAGCCTGTTATAATTTACAAAAATATAAGGTACTAAAATATATGACAAAGGATAAAAACAAAATAAAATAGAAGTAGAAAACACCACTAGGGACATTATAAATTAATAACCCTTTTTGAAAGCAACATGGCCACCTGTGTGTGGAACCCCAAAAATGTATATTCTCATTGCTAAAAATTTCTTCTAAGGGCATCACAGAGTAACAATAAAATCACAACAAGTACTTACAGCATTCGTCATAAAAACTAAAAATTAAATACAAACTCAATCTTCAATAATAAGTACAAAATCTGAATTTGTCACTCTGGGGAGTGAAAACAATCTTAAGTCATGAGCTTATTTTCATAAGAGCTTAGAAAGCATGATGTGTGAGGTGTCTGGGTGGTTCAATCAGTTGAGCGATTGAGTGTCTGACTGAGGCTCAGGTCATTATCTCTCAGCTCATGAGTTCGAACCCCCCATCAGGCTCTGTGCTGACAGCTCACTCAGCCTGGAGCCCGCTTTGGATGCTGTGTCTCCCTCTCTCTCTGCCCCTCCCCCACCCATCCTCTCTCTCTCTCTCTCTCTCTCTCTCTCTCTCTCTCTGATAAATAAAATGTTAAGAAGAAGCAGCAGCAGCAGCAGAAGAAGAAGAAGNTCTCTCTCTCTCTCTCTCCTAGAAATAAATAAAACATAAAATAAAATAAAAATTTTAAAACTACAATAAAATAATGACATTAGAATTTCACCACAGGTTTAAATCCAGAACAATACTGCTTTTTCTTTTCTTTACAGCCAGCACCTCGTGACTGAGTTGGCCACTCACGTGAGTGTTGCTGCAGGATGCTACTAGCTACTGCCATGAATGATACCAGACAAGCCGGGGTCTCATCTGCACCTCCCAGCCCTCCCTCTCCACCGCGGCAGGCATCGCGGGTAAGTCACTCGGAGGCACAGTTTCTTACCGCTAACCCTGTCACTTTTGGCAAGATCGCTTACAACTCATTCAACTTTTTAATACTGTCAACTATTTAAAATATTCTAAATGCCTGAAAAATAAGGATTTTGCCTTTTTTGATGTAGTTTTACAATGTTTATTCTTACTCGCAGTGGAAGCTCAACTTCACACCTAAAATATACCTAAAAACGTTCCTAGAATCTGCTGGGTGGCTGCCACCGTGCCCTGCTGGGAACCCCGGCGACGCAACCCACCTGCCCGTCGTCTCCAGCCGCAGTGCAGGCCACCGCGTGCTCGGTCTCTAAGGCAGCCCAGTGCTGACAGGCGGCAGGCAGGCAGCCTGAAAAACAAGTTTCTCCTACTGTTTCGCACTCCAGCAAGTGTGCTCTGGGCACAGATTCCCGTCCCTGCGGCGGGAGACTTGTGAGGGGCTGCAGGAGTAGGAGGGGACGGACAGCAACCTTGCCTTGACTTCCGTAGCCTAACTGCAAGGCGACTCTTCTCTAGGAATGTTCCTGCCTGCCCCCGCCCCCGCCTTTTTTTCAAAATCACCCTTCACAGAGCCCTGTGCCTGGACATCCTCCTTGGAACCTGGGATTAGTGGGAAGTATACTGACTGGGAAGACCAAGTTCTCTTTGCTCCTTTGACCTCCGCCCCTGGCCTTGCCTAAGTGCAGACAAAATACATAAGCCGTAGAGACTGCTTAAAGTTCAATTTCAAACGTCTTCGTAAGTCACCGGAGAGAGGGTCGGGGAGTGAGGGGGGGGTATGTTGCCCGGACTCGCTTCCTAATGCCGCCCGCTGGGCTTGGAAGGGATCCACCGGGCAAGTGCCTGCAGGAGCCTCTGTGTGCTTATCTCCCGAGGCCAACACGCCATCGTCTACACCGCTGAACGCTCGAGAACTGTTGGAGGGCTGAGCAGGAGGCTTAGCGGGAGACTGGCAGTATGGCGGCTTGTCTTCTACTGAGGGAAGGTCTGCTGCTTGACGGGCTGGGAGACCGGTGGGGCTGGGCAGCCTGAGGGCGGCCCGCGGTGCCATGCACACTGCCTACCATCTGGGAGGGAGGGGGGCCCACCACAGGCACATGAGAGCCAGACGGGGCACCCCACCGGCCAAAGGATAGGCCTGGGCACGGACAAAGGCTGGCTGCAGGGGTGGGGCCGGACCCACTGGCAAGGTTGAGAGGCGAGAAACAGGTGCCCTTAGACCTGGCCGTGGAAGGGCAGCCGAGGCCGGGGCAGCTGAGCCCGGATGCTCTTGGACCCCTCTCCTAACCAGCAGTCACGCCCCAGGCTGTCTGTGAGCAGCCTGGACGAGGCCTGGAGAGGCAGCAGCAGGAGACTGGCCCCCTCCGTCCCCAGTGAGCAGCACCAGGGACGAGGGCCCTGGCTTCACGCACAGGCACAGCTGTGGCTGCAAGGGCGGTGCAGGCTGGCTGAGTGAGGCCGTGAGGCTGAGTCAGGGCCAGTCGCTCGAAAGGCGGGAGACTGTGATGCCCCGCTGTCACTGGCATGGTCACTGGGGCAGATGAGACGGGCCCTGGAGGGCGTGCTGAAGGCACTGGTGATGGTGAGCACAGGGAGCTGATGCTCTCCGCTCCCCACCACGTCTGGCCCTTGCTGGACACCTTGGATATGCTTCATGATTGCTCTCGTTCTGCGTGCTCAGTGGCTGCTGTGACACGGAATGACCTTCTGTTGTACAAGTGGCCCAACCAGCATCAAAAGTAGCACATTCCTTCTCCCGCTTCTGCTTCTGCTCCTTCATGCCTCCCGCACGGCTCACTCTTTCACCCGTGTCCTTGATAGCCATGAAGCCACGACAGATCAGCGCCGAGCAGTGCCATCACGACATATGTCAGAGAAGCCTCTATCAAGTTCCTACCTGGGACACAGGAAGTAACTTTTTCTATTGTTTGGTCAGCTATGAGGTTCTTAGTATTTTCCTTTCTTTTTTTTTTTTTTTATTTAAATATTTAAAGTTTATTTATTTTGAGAGAGACAGGGATAGTGCCAGTGGGAGAGGGGCAGAGAGAGAGAGAGAGAGATAAAGAGAATCTCAAACACTGTCGGAGCAGAGCCTGATGGGGAATTCCATCTCCCAAACCATTAGATCATGACCTGAGCCGAAATCAAGAGTTGGTCGCTTAACCGACTGAGCCACCCAGGCGCCCTCTTAGTATTTTCATCCGCAACTTAGAGCCCACCTGCTCATGCCCACAGGACCGCCGTAACTGTTTGCTTTCTGGGTTTTCCAAAGAAGCCTTTGAAGAACTTCCTTTCAGCTTTCAATCTTTCGACAGCATCTTCACAGCTGTGCCTTCCTCTGGACTCCTCAACTTGTACATGGCCAAGGTACTCAACTAGGAAGCTGCGATTTCCAGTACAAACCCTTCTTCATCTGCCTGCCACTGATATGCGCGACTGGCCTCTGGATCACAAACATCTTTCTCTCCCCTAAAATTTTGCCGTAGACTTTGTTTTCATTTTAACAACACTGCTCTAGTCTTGGGTGTGACCTTTACAGACTGTGTGACTTTGGACAAATTTTGTAACTTCACCAAGCCTCAGGTTCCTCGTCAGTCTTCCAGAGGGGTCTGAAGATGGCTGGTAGCCCAGTACTCCAATTGATGGATGTGAATGAAGATCTTGGGGCTCGAAAGCAGCTGCACTGGACCTCCTCCAAATCTGCCACTGCCCCCTGACCAAGTCCAGGGTCACTGCCTCTTCCTCGGCCACCGGCAGCCATCAAGTGCCACCACCTACTCCGTGACAACAGGCCTGTCTTCTTGATCTGGCCCTGATATGTACCCTTGATCACTTCCATACAAGAGTTTTTTATTTTTTTAAATTTTTGCTAATTTATTTTTGAGAGACAGACAGACGGACAGAGCGCAAGCAGAAGAGAGGTAGAGAGAGAGAGGGAGACATAGAACTGAAGCAGGCTCCAGGTTCTGAGCTGTCAGCACAGAGCCTGATGTAGGGCTTAATCTCACGTGAGATCAAGACCTGAGCCAAAGTCAGATGCTCAACCGACTGAGCCACCCAGGTGCCCCAAGATGAGCTTTTTAAATAATAGCTACAAGTATGATTGACATAGCCTGAATTCACCTAGTTAGAGTGCAGTTCGATGGTTTTTAGTATTTTCACACTGTTTTCGAATCACCACAATTTTAGGACATTTTCAGCACCCAAACAAGAAACCCTGTCCCCATTAGCAGGTACTCACCTTTTTTGTCTTCCTCAGTCATAGGCAACCACTAATCTACGTTCCGTCTCTACAGATTTGCCTTCTCTCATAGTTCATATCAATGGAATCACACAATATGTGTCCTTTTGTAACTGGCTTCTAAGCGTAATGGTTCATTCATGTTGTGTTGTATTATATTTCAGTACTTAGTCCCTTTTTAATGCCCAATAATAGTCCCCTGTATATTTCATATTTTTCTATTGATGTAAAATTGGTATGTAGCATTATATAAGGTTCAGGTGTACAGCATTATAACTTGACATTTGTATACACTGCAAAGAGCCTAGTTACTACCCATCACCATACACCTGAGTCCTTTACCCAGTTCGCCCAGCCCCCACTGCCCTTCCCTTCTGGCAACCACCACTCCATTCTGTGTGAATTTGTCTTTGCTTTGTTGGTTCATTTGTTTTGTTTTTTAGATTCCACCTGTAAGTGAGACCACACAGAATTTGTCCTCTTCCATCTGACTTATTTCACTTACCGTAATACCCTCAAGGTCCATCCATGTCTTTGCAGATGGCAAGATTTCATCCTTTCTTATGGCTGAGTAACATTCCATTGGGTGTATACACCTCATCTTCCTTATCCATTCATCTGTGGATGGACACTTGGGCTGCTTCCCAAGTTGACTGTTTACTTGGCTCTTGTAAACAATCCTGCAGTGAACACAGGGGCACACAGATCTTTTCAAATTAGTGTTTTTGTATTCTTCAGATAAACCGTCTTCTGTTTATCCATTCACCAATTGATGGATATTTAAGGTTTTTTTCTGCTTTTGGGCTATGAGGAATAATATTGCTATGAGCATTTGTATACAAGATTTGTGTACACATGTGTTTCCAATTCTCTTTGGTGAGAAATGAATTCACCTAGCAGTGACATTACTGGGGGCAGATGTTAACTCTACCTTTAACCATCTGAGAAACTGTTTTCCAAATCATTGGCACCATTTTACATTCCCACCAGCAGTGTCTGTGGACTCCAATTTCTCTACATCCTTGTTTTTATCTCTCTTTTTGATTACAGTTATTCTAGTACATGAGAAGTAGTATTTCACAGTGGTTTGGGTTTACCATTCCCAATGATTAAGGGTGCTAAGCATCCTTTCCATTTTTCTATTTTCTTTGTTGAAATTTCTATTCAGAGATTTTGCCCATTGTTTAGTTGGCTTGTATTTTTATTACTGAGATGTAAGAGTTCTTTCTTCTAGATATAAGTTCCTTATTAGATACATGATTTGCAATTAGTTTCTCCCATCCTGTGGGCTGTCTTTTCACTTTCTTGGTGCTGTTCTTTGAAACACAAAAGTTTTAGTTTGATGAAGTTCAATTCATGTATTTTTTTCTTTTGTTGTTGCTTGTGCTTTTAGTATCTTATCTAAGAAATCACTGAAAGGTTTTTATACTACTCCAGTCGTCAGGAAAAATAGGACAGAGCAGATGTCAAGGAAAAAATGAAGTTTTCCATTTCAGCTACTATGCCACATAACTGGCAATTCTTGGTCACAGCTGAACAAATCCTATGACCCTGTGTGCCTTGGGGCCTGTGTCTGGTCTCAGTGAGATGAGCCAAGAAATATCAGCAATGTGCCCTGGGGGAAGAAAACACTTCTAGCTCTATCTTCTCTGCAGTTTGGAAGGACTGTAAAATGGGAAGGATAATCAAAGGAAAAAAATCTTTAAAGCACCATGACCATAATGTTCTGATGAATTTCAGATAAAAGTCAGATAGGACTCAACTAAAATTTAGCTTTGTTAACTACAGGAAAACTACTCGATCATGTTAGAAATGGCATCTTTCTATTAGGCTGCTTCAAATGATGGGATTTGTGGAACAATGATGGTGGCGTCTTGATTAAAAATATCTGCTTGAGTGGGGCACCTGGGTGGCTCAGTGGGTTGAGCATCCAACTCTTGGTATCAGCTCATAATCTCAGCAGGGTCATGAGATCGAACCCTGTGCTGGTCTCGGCACCGAGCCTGAGACACATTCTCTCTCTCTCTCTCCCTCCCTCCCTCTCTCTGCCCCTCTCCCCTGCTCACACACTTTCTCTCTCTCTCAAAATAAATTAAAAAAAAATTTTTAATCTGCTTAATTTCCCCTTGGAGGGTTTAAATTGGATTAGAGAGTTAAATTTACATTAGATACACTGTATAACATTTTCCTAGTTGAAAAGCAGGTACCACCCCAGGTTACATTTTTGTTCTAGTTTTTTAAATATTTATATGTGAGAGACAGACTGAGTGCAAGCAGTGGAGGCACAGAGAGAGAGGGAGACACAGAATCTGAAGTAGGCTCCAGGCTCTGAGCTGTCAGCACAGAGCCCAACGTGGGGCTCGAACCCACAAACAGTGAGATCATGACCTGAGCCGAAGTCGGATGCTTAACTGACTGAGCTACCCAGGCATCCCCCAGGTTACATTTTTAATAAAATAACACTTTTTGAAGATTCTGTGCCTCCTCCCAAAGAAACAGAACCCAGAGGGCTCCAAGGCTGACCCCTAAACCAACTCCTCTGCATTCAGTCCAAGTGAGGAACGGATTACTCAAGCGTAGGCTTACATAGCCCAAATATATGACAATAAGAAAGCCGAAAAGGTATTTAACAATTGTTCACTATTCTATAAAAAACCAAAGAATTTACCTTTAAAATATATGTTGTCTACACACACATTCTTTTCTCTTAGAAAAATCTGGTTTTCTCAGCCTATCTCCCCTCATATTTATGGCCAGAAGGCATGCTAGATTTTTCAGGAATTCTCAAATATTTTATTCCTTCATAGTGCTATTTAGTTCATGAGATATGGTCTTGCTTTTGGTCTTATTTATCACAGAAAAGTTAATCAGCACAATAAACATCTACACAGGACAAGTTTGTGCTTAGACAGTCCGGGCCTGGAGAACTAGCACTATAGCTTGATCCTAAGTGCAGCAGCTCCGGGGACCTGGTCTCTCAAGTTCAACGGCACAGGGTTATCATCTAAGGTAAGTATGATGAATGGGATTTAATAATAAAATCTCACAGCCCAACAGGGATTATTCAAGGCACACACAGCCCTTCCATCCACAACACAGTCACACAGTCACTAAACAAACATGATATAAAAGGAGAAAAAAACCCTATGTTTTGAGGTCTTTCTTGGGAGGGGCAGAGGAAGTTGATTAATTTCTCCTCTAGTCTTGGCCTCATTTCCTGGGGGCCCAAGCTGTGCAGGCCAGTACTCATTTTCAGGCTGATAGTTTCCTGAAGGCCTGCAGCAAGCCATAGGCTTGGAAGATGAGATTTGGCCAGGTAATCAGCATTGTCCCCAAATGTGGAACATGGTTAAGAATGCAAGGAACATGCATGTGAATATTCACACCACACTATCAATTTTCTTCATTTCTTAGCCTTTTTCTTTCCCCACTCCCTTTCTTTCTAACTTTCCTTTTTTATTTTCTATTTCTCAGGCTTTATGCCTCCCAGTACTATCCAAAAATAGAACTTAGCCCCCCCTTGTTTATATTTTGGGTTTAAGACATACAAACTGATATACAAACAGATCTGCTGATACCATTTTGAGAAGAAATTTATACCTATTTTTCTTGCCTGTTGGTCCCAATCTGTACAAGAAAAAGCAAATGCCCTCAGGAACAGTTTTATTTAGTTTTCCTTGAACCCTGCTTCCTATGGACTTTTGCTTCTTGACTATTCCTTAATTTCATTTCAAAGGTCTTTCTTGATTCCATATGTCACTCTTACAATTCCAAATGTTATTAGTAACTGTTCTGTTTAATGTATATATAAAGGTTATAGTAGTTAATTGGAAACACCTGGCTTCTGACACTTTGGCATCATCCCTTTAGAAATAAAATACTTAAGGGGCGCCTGGGTGGCTTAGTCGGTTAAGCGTCCGACTTTCGCTTAGGTCATGATCTCGCGGTTCGTGGGTTCGAGCCCCGCGTTGGGCTCTGTGCTGACTGCCAGCTCAGATCCTGGAGCCTGTTTCAGTCTGTGNGTTTCAGTCTGTGACTCCCTCTCTCTCTGACTCTCCCCTGCTCACGCTGTCTCTCTCTCTCTCTCCTAAAAATAAATAAAAAAAAAAAAAAAAAAAAAGAAATAAAATACTTAAGGGGCACCTGGGTGGCTCAGTCAGTTAAGCCTCTGACTTCGGCTCAGGTCATGATCTCACGGTTCGTGGGTTCGAGCCCCGCATCGGGCTCTGGACCCCTTCCCATTTGTTGTTTTAAACCACTGAATTTGAGAGCCTAGGTGGCTCAGTTGGTTAAGCATCAGACTCTATCTCAGCCCAGGTCACAATCTCATGGCTCATGAGTTCAAGCTCCACATCGGGCTCTGCGCTGACAGCGTGGACCCTCCTTGGGATTTTCTCTCTTTCTTTCTCCCCCTGCCCCCAGAACAAATAAACACTTAAAAAATAAAACATTCAAGAGTCTCTCATGGTTTGCCTCCCTCCCTCTCCCCCCCTTTCCCCCCCCACGGTCCTCCGTTAAGTTCCTCCTAATCCTCCTATACGTGCAAACATATGGTAGCTGTCCTCCTCTGCCTGGGGGGGAGGGGAAGGGGGGTGATGGGCATGGAGGAGGGCACTTGTGGGGATGAGCACTGGGTGTTGTATGGAAACCAAGTTGACAATAAACTATTAAAAAAAAAAAGCCAAAGTAGAACCAATGAAAATAAAATAAAATAACAAATATTTATCATCTTTTCATTCTTTTTAAAAATTTTTAAATTTTTGGGGCGCCTGGGTGGCTTAGTCGGTTAAGCGTCCAACTTTCGCTTGGGTCATGATCTCGCGGTTTGTGGGTTCGAGCCCCGCGTCGGGCTCTGTGCTGACTGCCAGCTCAGAGCCTGGATCCTATTTCAGAGTCTGTGTCTCCCTCTCTCTCTGACCCTCCCCTGCTCATGCTGTCTCTCTCTCTCCTAGAAATAAATAAAACAATTAAAAAAAATTTTTTTTTAATTTTTTAAAATTTATTTCTGAGAGAGACAGAGAGAGCGTGAGTAGGGGAAGGCCAGAGAGAGAGAGAGACACAGAATCTGAAGCAGGCTCCAGGCTCTGAGCTAGCTGCCAGCACAGAGCCCGATGAGGGGCTCGAACCTACGAGCCATTGTGAGATTATGACCTGAGCTGAAGCTGGACGCTTAACTGACTCAGCCACCCAGGCGCCCCTATTATATTATCATTTTTGAATCAGGATTTCAAGACTAGCTTACCTGGGTGATTTGGTCTCAGAGTCGCTCATGTAGTCAAGACCTTGGCTAAGGCTGCAATCATCTGAGGGCCTGACTCATATAACTGGTGGCAGGAGGCCTCGGTTTCTCACCAGGTGGCTTCTCCATAAGGCCTCGAGTGCCCTCGGAACATGGTAGCGGCTTCTCCCAGAGTGAGTGGTCTCAGAGAGAGGGAGATAGAAGCCACACTATCTTTAGTGACGCAAAGTTGGACATTACACTTCATTACTTCCACATTGGTGACACAAGTCAGCCCTCCTCAGTGTGGGAAGGAAGTGCACAGGGATGTGAATACCCCTGTGTTCAGGGCTGGGGATCGCTGCTGCCATCTTAGAAGGTAGCTACTATACATATCTTTTGTGTTGTGTACAGAACAGGAAGTAGCCATAAAAGGACACTTATCAAAGACTTCCAGTTCTATCATAGTTAGGATAGACTAGGTCAGAGGTCAACAAGCTTTTTCTTAAAGAGTATTTTCAGCCCGCAGACGTATGGTCTCTGTTGTAATTAGTCAGTTCAGTTGCAGCAGGAAAGCAACCGCAGACAAGACATAAACAAATGTGCTTCCCTATGTTCCAATAAAATTTTATCAAAACAGGCAACTGGCCCACAGGCGGTGGTTTGCTGACCCTGAACAGCAATCATTTATGCTCAGTGGCTTCAACAACAAAGGTTTGTCTCTCACTCACACTGTTTCCATCACAGGTCTACACAGAGACTGTTCACTACGTACTTTCAGGAATTTAGAACTGTGGAGTATCACATGCGTCTATGATCACTGAAGCAGAAATCAGGAATATGGCAAATCCCTCACTGGCTTTTCAAGCTTCCACCTGAAAGTGACACCACACTCACTCTTATTTCTTTGGCCAAAGCAAGTCACATGGCTACCCCTAACTTCACCAGATCAAGGCAGCACAAAACTACCATGTGCCCAGAAGGGTAGCGAAGCAGATATACTTAGTGAACAGCAGTGATTACTACCAGGAGCATATTATTTCTTATTATTTGTTCTTTTTCTACCACTAGACCTCTTTCCTTTTTAATTGAAGAGACACTGTTAGCAGTGTTATGGAAATTTAAATCTATAAATAGTCTTAAAATTTATTTTTAACTTGTTTATTATTTTTATTTTAGAGAGAGGGAGCAAGCAGGGGAAAGAGGCAAAGGGAGAGAGAGAGTGAGGAGGGGAGGGGGGGAGAGAGGACAGAGGCAGAGACAGAGAATCTCAAGCAACCTTCATGCTCAGCATGGAGCCCAATGCAGGGTTTGATCCCACAAGGCTGGGATCATGACCTGAGCTGAAATCAAGTCAGATGTTCAACCCACTAAGCCATCCAGGTGCCCCTAACATCTATTTTTAAATCACGTTTTGCTTTTCCCAAACTCCTCTTACCCCAATTGCTTCAGTTCTGGTGGATCTGTCTATTGCCATGGCTTTCCGCAGACATTTATGCTCTATAACTTAATATAGTTATATATTAACTTGGTGCAGTAAAAGCAGCATTCTTTTGCCTGAAATGAAGCACCCCCAATTCAGCTTTCAGAAAAGATTGAGGTCTTATGGTTTCCAGAAGAAATATGAGCTATTATCTACCTTCTTTCTTGCAAAGAGTAGGGAAACTGATCAATTACAAACACTTTATTGAACACCTATTATACATGCATACTGTGCTGCATATTTTGAAGGACAGAGAAAAATAAATGCTTGTCCCCAAAGACTTTTTCATAGTTACCAACATAATAAACATTTGAAATAAGAGTGAGCAATACTAGACTGTATAATTAAGAGCTGAAATGTGAACAATAGACATTGAGTTGAATCACAGTAAGATAAAAGGGAGGCCAATCAAAGGTACATTAAATAGGTGGGATTCATGGAGGAAGGACGTTCAAATTAGCTTCAAAAGTTGGAAAGAATTTCACTAGGTTGAGGTGGAAGAAAAGAGGGATGAGAAAAAGGAAGTTTCTGGAAAAAGGAACACAATAACTGAGGGCATGAAG
The DNA here is from genome assembly GCF_003009895.1 of Hyaena hyaena. Classification (NCBI taxonomy): domain Eukaryota; kingdom Metazoa; phylum Chordata; class Mammalia; order Carnivora; family Hyaenidae; genus Hyaena; species Hyaena hyaena. The sequence goes on from NW_024081284.1 coordinate 701,171, forward strand.
GTGGATTCTAGTTTGGCATAGCCATGAGACAGTAAAGATATTGAGCCCAATCGAGTGAAAGATGCCCATTCAGAAAAAGCAGGAAATAAATAATCTAGAAACGATAGAATGAAGCTTTAGTTCTAAATGGCAGCCTGAGCACACCCACCTGTGTCCCCTCCCTTACAGTACACAATTAAAAAGAACAGGAAGTTTTTGTTTTGTTTTTTAATGAAGAACCAGGGGCACCTGGGTGGCTCATGTGGTGAAGGACAGGACTCTTGGTTTCAGCTCATGATCTCAGGGTTTGTGAGATGGAGCCCACATCAGGCTCTGTGCTGACAGGGCAGAGCCTGCTTGGGATTCTCTCCCTCCCTCTCTCTCCCCCTCCCTCCCTTCCTCTTTCTCTCTCTCTCAAAATAAGTAAATAAACTTTTAAGAATATAAATAGATAGATATATAGAGAGATAGTTAAATTTTTCATCTCATGAGAAATGAGAAAAGGACAATCAGCAGACAATAGCTTTTACATAATACTGGTGACCTGAGCCTGGCGGTGAGCGGTAGCGGCCCAGTGAAGCCCTCCTCTCCCTGGCTCCCCACGTTTTCACTGTAACAGGAAGTCTCCCTGTGTAGCAAGCTCTGCTGGCGACCATAGAACTTCCTGTCGGCCTCTTCTGCTTTCTGGGACTGAGCTGGCAGGAAAACTGCCCTATATGCAATAGCAGAGGAACACATCTAGAAAAAATCAGATTATTTTCTTTTTTCTTTTTCTTTTTTTTTAAGAAGAGACTTCTTTCTTTCTTTTTTTAATGTTTGTTATTTATTGAGAGAGAGAGAGAGAGAGAGAGAGAGAGAGAGAGAGAGATACAGAGTGCAAACGGGGAGAGGCAGAGAGAGAGAGGGAGACACGGAATCCAAAATGGACTCCAGGCTCTGAGCTGTCAGCACAGAGTCCGACGCAGGGCTTAAACCCACAAACTGTGAGATCATGACCTGAGCTGAAGTTGGATGCTTAACCGACTGAGCCACACAGGCGCCCCTATTTTCTTTTTTTTAACTATAAAAAGCACCCAACATCACTAGGCACAGGAGAGAAATCAGCTACATAAGAAAGGACAAAAAACAAAACAAAACAAAAAAAACCTCCACAAAACACCAACCCAGAAGAAGCAAAAATAAAGCCTGACCTCACAAGAACCAACTCGAATAAGAAAAAAATAATTTTTCAAGCCTCTAATTAATATTTTTGGAGATATTCTAGATATAATAAACACCCAAAGTAAAAACAAGATGCTATAAAGAAAAAACAATTAGAGAACAAGAAAGAGTACTTGGAAATTAAAAATATGCTTGCCTGGGAGCCTGGGTGGTTCAGTCAGTTAAGTGTCCAACTTCAGCTCAGGTCATGATCTCACGGTTTGTGGGTTCGAGCCCCGCACTGGGCTCTGTGCTGACAGCTCAGAGCCTGGAGCTGCTTCATGTTCTGTGTCTCCCTCTCTATCTGCTCCTCCCCTGCTCCACACTTTGTCTCTCTCTCTCTAAAAAATAAATAAAAATTTTAAAACTTGAAAAAAAAAAAAAAGGAACTGCTAAATTCATCAAGTTTTAGGGGCACCTGGGTGGCTCAGTCTGTTGAGCGTCCAACTTCAGCTCAGGTCGTGGTCTCACAGTTGATGGGTTCGAGCCTCGCGTCGGGCTCTGTGCTGACAGCTCAGAGCCTGGAGCCTGTTTCGGATTCTGTGTCTCCCTCTCTCTCTGACCCTCCCCTGCTCACGCTCTCTCTCTCAGAAATAAATAAAACAGTAAAAAAACTTTTAAAACTTCTGTTCATCAAAAGATATTGTTAAGAAAATGAATGGTCAAGCCACAGATTAGGGAAAAAATACTTCCAAAATATACTTGAGAAAGTTCTAAAATCCAGAATATATAAAGAACCCTGCCAACAACAAAAAAGAGCCCTGCAGTTCAGAAAAGATAATCTTAACACAGCTCTCTCTCGAGCTCGGCAACTCTCCTCTTTTGAGAGTGTATTTTTTGCCTTAATAAACTTTCCCACTTGTGTCAAAAAAAAAAAAAAAAGGATAATTCATGTTTTTAAATGATTGAAAGATTTAATCAGATACAATCTAAAGGGAAATACACAAATTGCACATGAAAAACTCTTGAAAATCATTAGAAATTAGGAATGAAAAACTAGAATCAAAATGAAATCCCACTTCACGCTCATCAGTATGGCTGAGATCGGAAGCCTGACAACAAACGCTGGCAAGGGCTGTGGAGCAAGCAGAGGCCTCGCGCTTTGTTGGAAGGCTGTGAAGTAAGGGGCCCGTCTGGGCAGAAGAGCTGGCGAGTCCTCATAAAATGGAACCATTTTATGGCTACTCTAGGACTTCACAGCTCCATTCCCAGCGATCTGTCCAAGAAAAATGGAAGCTATGCCTACAAAAAGATGTGTGCAGGGGCGTTTGGGTGGCTCAGTCGGTTGAGTATCTAACTCTTGGTTGCGGCTCAGGTCATGATCCCAGGATCGTAGGATGGAGCCCTGCATTGAGCATGGAGCCTGCTTGGGATTCTGTCTCTCTCTTCCTCTGCCCCTCTCTCTAAAACAAAAAACTGAAACCAACAAACAAAAAAACACAAAAGATGTGTGCAAGAATGTGTGTAGCAGCTGTATTCACATAGCTGAAAACTGGAAACAGTTCCCATGTATCCATCAGTAGAAAAATGGATAAATAAACAGTGGTGTAGTTATACAGTGGAATGGATACAGACAATAACAGGGATAAGAATGGAAACATTATGCTGAGTGAAAGAAGCCTTCCGCAAAAGTGTGACTGCTCTATGATCCATCTACAGAGTCCTAACCAGGCACAATGAATCCATGATGGAAAAAAAAAAAAAAAAAAAAAAGTCAGAATAGTGGCTACCTCTGCAAGGGGTAGGTGCAGGGATTTTCTGGGAAGGGACTTGAGGGAAGATGCAACGTTCTGTATCTTGATATGTGTTTGTGCGGCAGTGTCAAACCTCACTGAATGGTACACTTCAAATTTCTGCATTTTGTTGTATATAAATTTTAGCTCAAATGAAAAAAATTGTAAACACGTATCAAACTGAATTGAATATTGGTAATGATCTGCATGCTGAAGTGTCTGGGAGTAAAGAGCAGCGATGTCTGTGACTTACCTTGAAATGCTTAGAAAATAAGATGGATGGATAGATGAATAGAAGGATGGATAAGTGGACAGATATTTAATAAAGCAAATATAATGTTAATTGTAGAATCTAAGGGACAGATCTATGGGTGTTCAGTATAAAACTCAATTTTTCTGTGCTTTGAATTTCTTTTCATAATGTTGCAATAAAAGAAAATAATGAAATATTACTGTCAATATTTTGGAAGAAAATTATAAACCTAGAATTTTATCTACAGATGTCAATCAAACTATTGTTTTGCAAGGAATAATGTGATTTTTTTTGCCTACTTATAATCTCTTAGGGCACCATTCCTTCCTCATCCCTGGGGTAGGGTCATCTGACCTCCCAACATTAGGGGTGGGCACGCAACTCAAGTCTGACCAAATAAGCATACTTCATGCCCTGGGCCACAGTGATTGTTCAGAGATGAGCCAAGCAAAGTCCATCAGAGAGTTCCTCAGGTATTTTACTGGAACTATCAGTAAAGTAGTTTTTATTTTTGCTAGGATCATAATCTGTGAAGAAGACTTGAGCCAAGAGAAATGTTGGAAACTATCTTTGCCAGTAAATGAGGTAAGCTTGCATGAGCGTGAAGCTGACATAGAAGGAAACAAAGGCAGACTACAGAGAGAAAGAAACAAGGCAGTGATGACAATGTTTGAGTTCCTGGATTCATTCTGGACCATAACTCCCTCTTACCTTAAATTACAGTAGAGAAAATACTTTTTTTTTTTTAAAGTAGCCTCCACACCCAGCATGGAGCCCAACATGGGGCTTGAACTCATAACCCTGAGATCAAGATCTGACCTGAGATCAAGAGTCTGACACTTAACTGACTGAGCCACCAGATGCCCCACAGTGGAGAAAATATTAATGACATAGTGAGAAAATCATATTTTTCTCTTGTACTCTGTTGAATAGTACCCCTTAAAATTCATGTCCACACAGAATCTCAAAATGTAACATTATTTGGGCATGAGATCTTTGCATACATAATTAATGAAAGATCTAGAGATGAAAGCAGCCTGCATTTAGCGTGGCCCTTACACACACAGAGTCACAGGGAAAAAGAGGGAGGCAGCGAATGGAGTATTGAGGCTGCAAGGCAAGAAGGAGCCACCAGAAGCTAGAAAGAAGGAAGGCTCTTCCCTAGAGCCCGGCCCGTACCGACTTCAGCGTCCATAAAGGTAGGACAGCAGCCCTAGGAAACTAACATACTTCTCAATAAAGAAAAAATAAGTTAGAAATTCTAAGAGTAAAATGTCCAAATGTGAAGCAAACTAAAATTTGGCAAGATTTTTGAGCAATTGGTAGAATGAAAGAAAAGAGGATATCGGTGCAGATGTTAAGAGCATATATAATTTTGAATAGTCCAGGGATGGTTAACAATGGATCTTATGGGGAAAATTTCCTCTGACACAATATTTGGCTCTCCAGTGAACAATATTTACATAGTCATAATAATGTAAGCCCTGTGTATTGACATCACACTTTTAGAATAAGCCTACGCCCACAGAGGTCTTAAATACTGTCATGCACAGATTATAAATTATAAACGCGATAACCCTTGACAACATGAGGCTAAAGATCTACCTGACAGAAGCTGTTGGAAGAGCATGCGACTCTTGATCTTGGGGTTGTGAGTTTGAGCCTCATGTTGGGTGTAGAGTTTACATCAAAAATAATAATAAAAATGATAACAGAATTATCCTCATTAAAAAAATTTTTAAGAAGTTGAGAAGTGGAAAGAGAGAAATGGAAAGGCAAGGCCACTCGTAACCTCATTTTACTCTGTAAGGAATTAAGAAATACTTTCAAATGTGGATGGCCACGGGGCGCCCGGGTGGCGTAGTTGGTTAAGCGTCCGACTTTCGCTCGGGTCATGATCTCGCGGTTCGTGGGTTCGAGCCCCGCGTCGGGCTCTGTGCTGGCTGCCAGCTCGGAGCCTGGAGCCTGTTTCAGTCTGTGACTCCCTCTCTCTCTGACCCTCCCCTGCTCACGCTGTCTCTCTCTCTCTCTCCTAGAAATAAATAAAAAAAAAAAAACAAAAAAAACAAATGTGGATGGCCAGAAAAAAGTTCAGGACTAAAAATAATTAAAAATTAAAAAAAATAAAAAAAAATAATAAAAGTATCAAAAATTGAGTGGTGGGATGAGGCAAGGTGGTATGGGGTAGTGCCTCTGAGCCTAATTCTAATCTTTCATAAAGAGTAGAATGTCTAGGGGCGCCTGGGTAGCTCAGTCGGTTGAGTGTCCAACTTCGGCTCAGGTCATGATCTCACGGTTCGTGGGTTTGAGCCCCGCGTTGGGCTCTGTGCTCACAGCTCAGGGCCTGGAGCCTGCTTCGGATTCTGTGTCTCCCTTTCTCTCTGCCCCTCCTCTGCTTGCACTCTGTCTCTCAAAAAATAAATAAAAATTTTTAAAAAATTTTTAATTAAAAAAATAAAAAATAGAATGTCTAAACTGATAAATAGAGACAATTCAAAAATACTTGCATAATATTATTTAGGATTATGGAGTAACCAGCATGACAGGATAAAAGAGATATGGTGGAAAGTAATTTTCTCAAGCATATTCTACATCAAAGAAACTACATGAAGCCTACATCTGGGCAATGGGCTTGGGTTTAGGGCTGAGGGCTGCTTTTTTCAAATATTACCATTTCTACTTTTTTATGTACATGAATGGCTTTGGTCAAAACGCCAAAAGGAAAGATGAGGTGGATAGATTATAGAGGGCCTTATAAAGATGAGGCGGGAAAATTTTTTACTAGATTCAGGTCTGACAACGGCAGTTGGGAATGCTGGTAAAGGGATGGAAAAGTCCAGAAGACTAACTGGGTAGAAGATGGTAGAAGTAAGTCAAGAAGACAATAACGTTTTTTGGCCTGGGTGACAGCAATGGGTTGAATCATCCCTCCTCTCCATTTCCATGTTAAAGCCCGAACTCCAGTGCTTCCGAGTGCGTCTGCATTTGGAGATCAGTCCCTCCAAGGCATAACTGAGGTTGAATGAGGTCCCTGGGGTGGGCTCTAATCCAGTATGACTGGTGTCCCTCTAAGAAGAGGGAGAGAACATCAGGGGTGCCTGAGGACAGAAAGGGCCATGTGGGGGAGCACACAGTGAGAAGGTGACCATCTGCAAGCCAACTAGCAGCCTCAGGAGAAACCAAACCTGCCAGCACCTTCATCTTTGACTTCTAGTTTCTTCCAGAACTGTAAGACAGTAAATTGTTGTTGTTTCCACAGCCCTACTGATGAGGTTCGGGGATGATGGTGGGTTCGTGGGGTCCAGAGCCAACGGCCAAGAAAGAATTCTTGAAGACATCTTTGGTGCAAAAAGGTGATTTTATTCAAGCAGGGAGACAGGACCCGTGGGCAGGAAGAGCTGCACTGTTTGTGTGGGAGGTGACCAATTTATGGAGTCAGGGTAGATAAAGTCAAGAGGGAGTTTCCAAAGATTCTTTCACATTCCAAAGACTTACTGGAGGCCTAGCTATTGTCACGGTGAGGTTGTTTTTCCCTCTAGCAAAGCACCGACACTGAGACATTAGGGAGCTCCTGGACTCGAGGCTGCTGGTGTGATTGCCTTTTTCTTGTAAACTGTTGGAGACACTTAGCAGTTTAACCATTTGTTTTTTTGTCCTTTCCAGTTTTGGGGTAGCTGGGAGTGTCCAAGGAGTAGCATACGTGTCCCACCCGGGGGGGGGGGGGTTAGCCTGCACTCTGCCCTCAGCTTGTCCCCTACTCCCTCGTCACTGTGACACTAACACAGGGACAAAATGACCATGCTGTGACCAAAGGCAGGGCCGTGGGAAGGAGGGGCGGGTTTGGGAGGGGAGACAGGTCCAGATTAGAGCACCAGGGAAACGTCCAAGAGGCGAGGAAGAGTGAGAGCTGAGGGGCTAAGGCGGAAGCGAGAAGGCGGCACAGGCCTTCCTGGCGCCGGGAGCTGCTGTAGGAAAGATGCTGCGCTTTGCAGTGAAAGGGCAGAGAGAGCCCAGGGTGCCCAGGGCTGGAAAGGGGGCGCCCAGTAAAGGGGAGGAGATGCAGAAGCAATAAAAAGAGGGGTTGCTATCAAACAGAACGAAAGCCAAGGAAGAGAGAGCATTTGAGGGAGGAGAAATCGTGCGTGCGTGCGTGCGTGTGTAAAACGCACCAGAGAGGCCAAGAGATTGAGAAACCGGCAAAGAATGGTGGACTTAGCTAAAAAGAGGCCACTGCTGACCGCTGAAGGGCACAGCACGCGTGTAGCTGTGGAGAAGGGAACGGGGTGCCGAGTATGCAGGAGAGACTAGGGACAGAGGGGGGCTGGGGGGCCCGGGCAGCAGCAGCGCTGGGGGTGCCGGCGTGCAGGGGGGCTACGCAGTGAACAGGGAAGGAAGTGGTGGGGCCGCTCCGGGAGAGCTGGACCCAGGTTAGGGAGTCAGTGAAAGTGAGGGGGGGGGGGGAGAAAGTCTACTGGAGGGGCTGTGGGTTTAATAGAAGTCACTGAGAAACCGGAGAGAGGTTGCAGGAGGGAGCAACCCGCAGTGGGGACATTCCCGCAGACCGGGGACTCGGGGCTGTCTGGAGCAGTGTACACCCTCGGTGTGAACTCACGAAGCTCCTTCCCGAGTCATTCCCTGTGACTGCAGTGATATTTCCAATGCTCTGGGGCTCTGCCCCACAAGCCCAGGGCCATGTGTGTACATACTCCAGGGCCAGCGAGATCCTCTGCGGGGAAGATTTTTAACACAAAATCAACTATTCTCTCTCCAAGTGAACTCCCTAAGTGGTCTACAAAGACAACTGGCTAAAAGCTTTCAGGAATATTTTGCTAAGCAAGGGTGACCGAGACCTCTTTGCATGTTGGGCCTGAAGAAAGGAACGAATGGTGGAGGTGAAGACAGGGGTCGCTGTGCAGCTCCGGAGGCGGCGGTCACGCAAGGGCTCAGCGCATCCTCAGCGCAGGGCCGCCTCCTGCGGGGACACCCCTTCCTCCTGTTGACTCAGGAACCAGAACGGCTCCCGTGAGTCCCAACCTCTCAGGAGCACTCAAAGGCAGAAGGCCATCGGGGTAAAAGCCTTTGTGCTCCCGGGGCTACTCTTACCAGGGGAAAAATTTTATTTCCCAGCAGCCCTAGAGACGTGCCCTCAAATCTCACTGGCCACGCAAGCGGGTCATTGCCCGGCCGCTCCTAGGTGTGAGGGAGGCTGACCTTCTGCACCGGCCAACAGTGAGTCGCCCCAAGGTCGGAGCATATGCCAGGCACAGCAAGGGGAGAGCTGTGGAAGGCAACAGCGTGTGTCACGGCCAATCCAACACAGGTATGTAAACATCCGGTCTTAAATCTGCATCACATTCTGTATAATGTTTTCTGGGTTTTTGGTTTTGTTTTTCTAACATTTTAAATCTTTCAGTACATGGACTCTATTTTCTTACATGGATGTGACTATAGTGTCTGTGGGTGTTTTTCTTAATAAGTTACAAAGGTCTACTTGTATTTTACCTTTACAAATGTAAGTTTATATATTACACTTACTCCTATTTCTTTAGGTAAGACTAACTGACTTCTTACTCTGAGTACTGGTGAAATGAGTCTATTCACACTTCCTCTTTCTGCTCTTTTTAGTATTTATCATTATATTTTAAAATATACTTCTATACTTTTCAGTTGTGTTTTTTTTTAAATGTTTATTTATTTTTGAGAGAGAGAAAGAGCGAGCAAGTGGGGCAGGGGTAGGGGAAGAGGGAGACACAGAATCCGAAGCAGACGCCAGGCTCCAAGCTGCCAGCACAGAGCCCAACGCAGGGCTTAAACTCATGAACCACGAGATCATGACCTGAGCCAAAGTCCAACGTTTAACTGACTAAGTGACCCAGGTGCCCCTATCACTTGTGTGATTTTATGTTTTTCGTATTTTTTATTTTAGAGAGAAAGAGAGAGAGTGAGCAAAAGGGAAAGAAAGAGAGAGAGAGAGAAACAGAGAGAGAGAATCTCAAGCAGGCTCCAGGCTCAGCACAGAGCCCGGCATGAGGCTTGATCCCAGGACCCTGGGATCATGACCTGAGCTGAAATCAAAAGTCAGACACTCAGCCAACTTAGCCACCCAGGCGCTTGGATTTACCAGTTTACAATGATCTGTTTTTATCACTGACTACTAAGAATGACTAATGAGCACAACTTAAATGACTTCCCTCTTTCTGTCACTTTTCCTCTCCCAACTGTTGTCCCCTGTGGACTCTGTCCAGCTGAATGGGAATTGGGATAAAGGCGCTTGGGACGTCAAGTGATGTACAAGGGAGATTTTGTTGTTCAGGAGATTGGTAAGAAGATGCCTTTTCACTGTGATATGGAACTAGATACATGGCCCAGTCATGAAGGAAGGACAAGCTTCTGGCCCAAGATTATCCTGCTGAGATATAAAAGTAATAACGGCATCTTGTAATCAAGACGTGTGTAGAACTAGATATTAAGGGAAATCTAGTAGCAGAGTCTATTAGCCTTTTTTCAGCATCTATCAGAGGACTTTATCTGTGAGAATGTGCAGTTCCCCTCAGGCCTGTGTTTTTATTTAAAAAAAAAAAAATTTTTTTTTAACATTTATTTTTGAGAGACAGAGACAGAACCCAAGTGGCGGAGGGGCACAGAGGGAGGCAGAATTCCAAGCAGGCTCCAGGCTGTGAGCTATCAGCACAGAGCCTGACGTGGGGCTCCAACCCACAAACCGTGGGATCATGACCTGAGCCGAAGTGGAACGCTTAACCGACTGAGCCACCCAGGTGCCCCAGGTTTGCATTTTTAAACATGGACTTTCTTCCCGATGTCGCTAGTAGTTTTGGATGTAACACTGTCCAATCATGAGAGCTGTGTAAAATGGGGCAATCCCTTTTGCCCTAAAATTAGATCTTGGGTTGGGTATCGCCTTGCTTGTTCATGCAGCTCCTGCTGCAAACTTTGACCTTCTAGACTGCCTGGACCACTCGTACCTCAAGTCTCCTGTTCCTCGGCTGACTTCTTAAACTGAGACCTCCTTCCTCTCAGATCACCAGGACCTGCCTAGCCTCTTCAGCCATATGTTAGCTCCTTTGGTACTTAACATCTTACCTTCCTGAGTGTTGGTGTCTGCCAGATCTCTCCTGGTTAGCTACATCCTGAGTCCTTTCCTCACGACACCAGCCCCGCCCACTGCTGCTCAAATCCCACAGAGGCACTTGGTTGGAAAGGCAAAAAACAAGAACACTGTACTGAAAACCAAGAGGGAGTGTGTATATGGGGGAAGTTGTCTACAGCAGATTGACAAACTTTTTCTCGAAAGGCTCAGAGAGTAAGTATTTTAGCCTTTGCAAGCCATACAGTCTCTGTCACAACTACTCAGCTCTGCCTTTGTAGGAGGAAAGCAGTCATGGTTTTATGGTGTATTCCCGTAAGACTTTAGCAGATTAATTACATAATTACAGATGCTGAAGTTTGAACTCCATTTCATATGTCACGAAAGATTCTCCTTTTGGTCTTTTTTACTTCAATTATTTAAAAATGTAAAAACCTGGCACCTGGGTGGCTTAGTCAGTTAAGCGTCCAACTCTTATTTTCAGCTCAGGTCATGATCTCACAGTTCGTGAGTTGGAACCCTGCATCAGGCTCTGCGCTGACAGCTATGAGCCTGCTTGGGATTCTCTCTCCTCTCTCTCTGCTCCTCCTATGCTCTTTCTCAAAATAAATAAATAAACTTAAAAAAATAAAATTGTAAAAACCATTCTTAATTCATGGGCTGTTAAAAAAAAAAAAGCAACAGGGGCGCCTGGGTGGCTTAGTCGGTTGAGCGTCCGACTTTCGCTTAGGTCCTGATCTCGCGGTGCGTGGGGTCGAGCCCCGCGTCGGGCTCTGTGCTGACTGCCAGCTCAGAGCCTGGAGCCTGTTTCAGTCTGAGACTCCCTCTCTCTTTGACCCTCCCCTGCTCACGCTGTCTCTCTCTCTCTCCTAGAAATAAATAAAACATTAAAAAAAAAAAAAAGCAACAGGCCAAATATGGCCCGTGGACCATTGTTCGCACCTGTCTGGTCTAGAAGAAGACTGACTGTCAAACACTGAGGTGGGACCATTGAGGAGCCTGATGGACGCAGGCCCTTTAGTTCTGTTTCCTGAATGAGAAGGCATGTGATATCCTTAATGAGCTCTGCAGAATTATTTATTGAAAGAGCCCTATATCTCAGTGGGATCTTACCATTGTCATAACTTCAGGAATATATAAATACCAGAAAATGGAAAAAGAAGAACACATAGACGTCTGATCCCTGCAGTTCCTTGTTTTTCTTTCCAAATTAACCAGAAATGCAGGAGAAGCTGGCAGATAACAGTTTTCTTTTGTTCAGACAGCCTCATCTAATTTATTTTAGCCTGAAGAAAGAGTATTTCTGGGTGTCCTAAGCACCCAAAACATTAGAGAACTGTTCTTAGTCTGATTGTGCTTTATTAGTTGTTAGTTTAGAATCGACAACCTAAGCTGAATGTTTTAACATGGAATTTTCTTGAAAAATGTCACATTTTAAATTTATGAGCCTTATTCATGTATAATTTTCATGATTATAGTAATCACCGGGGTAGTACTGAGCAGAACATTATCCGTACATCCATTGTTAGATGCAACATCATATGTCAGGCTTTTAAAAAACTAAACTTATTTTAGGGGCTCCTGGGTGGCTCAGTCGGTTAAGCGTCCGACTTCGGCTCAGGTCATGATCTCACGGTTTGTGGGTTCGAGCCCCGTGTCAGGCTCTGTGCTGACAGCTAGCTCAGAGCTCAGAGCCTAGAGCCTATCTTCGGATTCTGTGTCTCCGTCTCTCTCTCTGCCCCTCCCCTGCTCACGCTGGCTCTCTCTCGCTCAGAAATAAATAAAAACATTTTAAAACATTAAAAAAATAAACTTGTTTTAGAAAACTTTTATATTCACAAAATGTAACAAAGATAATACGGAGAGTTCCCACATAATTCTCATCCGGTATCCCCAGGGTAACCATCGTACGTTACTGTACTACATCTGCCAAGCTAAGAGGCCAACGTTGGCCCGTTACCGTTAACTACACACTAGGCTTCTTCCAGATGCACCCGTGCCAGACTTCTAATGATGAAATCAGAGTAAATTATTACAAATGTGCTACCATTTTATAATAAAAGATTAATAATTAGTCTTTTGTTAGAATAAAAATATGTTATATAATCACAGGATATATATCTTTTTAACTATTCTTTCCTCTTAATTATTTTAATTCATAAGAAAGAAGTACTATCAGGAGTGCCTGGGTGGCTCAGGTGCTTAAGTATCCGACTTCAGCTCAGGTCATGATCTCACTCATGGTTGGTGAGATCCCCACTGTGCTGACAGCTCAGAGCCTGGAGCCTGCTTCAGATTCTGTGTCTCCCTCTCTCTCTGCCCCTCTTCCACTCATGCTCTGTTTCTCTCTGTCTCTCAAAAATAAATAAACATTTTTAAAAATTTAAAAGAAAAGAGAGAAGAACTGTCAATATTATTTTCTTATTAAAAAGTTCCAAATGGGATCCTTTAGCTAGATATTTGAGAGTATTCAATATGTAATACGGAACAGAAAATTAAAAAAGGCCACCATTTTGTTTTAAAAAGCCAACCAAGACCAAAGCCAATTTGTGACTTCCTATTAACATCAGCTATTTTACTTCTGTTAAATCACTAGCTGCCACAGTTAAACCATACTTGGGAAATAACAGAAAATTAAAAAGGAAACTATCTTTCTTTTAAGTTAGTTCCTTTTCTTTAACCTTTTCTTTTCCAATAATAAACACATACTGCCTATTAGGATCCTCTTACGTGCTAGTTTATCTTCTGCATTTTGTTGATTTAGACAATTAAAAAAAAGAAACCCCACCACCCACTAACGGACTCAGGGAGCCTCCTCCCGTGTTCCTTACCTGATGCCTCACACTGCACACTGCTCTTTTTCTCTCCTCATGTCAAGGTCCCCTTCACCTCCGCTTGGGCCTCATTCTCTCATCACTGACAGTGTAATCCTCAACAGCAAGGAACTTCTGAAGGGAACACTCAACTCTCATTCAGGTAAAACAGGCAGTTAATTGAACAAGCTTTTCCCTTTCTTCTTTCACTGCCAAAAGGGTTAGATCCAGTCTTTTCCAGCCTCTGTGAAGCCTTGAAACCAGAAATCAATGTGTACTGTGCGTATTTAATCTGTTAATGGGGTGTGTAATCATCCACTTTTAAATTATCTGTGGGGACAGAAAGAGACCGAACTTTATCAGGGGTAAGTGACACCCCACGACTTTATAATTGAGAAAGATGATATATATTTTTTAAATGTTTATTTTTGAGAGATAAGAGCGTAAGCACGGGAGGGGCAGAGAGAGAGGGGAACAGAGGATCGGAACCTGGCTTGGCGCTGTCAGCGCAGAGCCTAATGCGGGACTTGAACTCACCATCTGAGTGGAAGTCGGATGCTCAACTGACGGAGCCACCCACGCACCCCAGAAAAATGATATTTTTCTGCTTTAATCTCCACCATATCTGTCCCCTGCTGGCCTTCCTCTGGATAGCTTCAGGGTGGAGTTTACTGTAAACACACAAAGGCCAGAAGACATGCAACTGGGATGCTCAAAAGGGAAGAGCAGGAAGTGGGGAAGCAGATGTTCTCATGGGCTCTGCCGCACAAAGCAATGTCTCTCCATCTTCTGATGACTGATAGGCCTTTAATGAGGGACGCATCGTTCTGGCTCTTAATTTGAGGTAAAGGACGGAGCTGGAGCTGTTTAGATGCCCACGTTCAAGGGCCAAGCAGAAAGGGGAGCGGTTGGGGGGTTTCTGAGCAGGGACACTGAAAAACTCGGGAGGAGGAGAAAGCAACAGAAGGAGCAAAATGGTCATGAACGCTTTCAAGTTGTGGAGTTTAGGCAGCGGGTCCACAGGCTTTCAGTGCTGTTCTGTCAGTCTGCGCACATATACAAAATTTTTCAAAATACAAAGGATGTGAGAAATCTGCATATATGTTTGAAATTTTTCTTTTAAAAATATGGGGAGATATCCAAATATGATGTGAACATAAAATCACAACAGAAAAGTTATGATCGGGGCACCTGCCTGGCTCAGTCAGAGTGTGAGACTCTCGATCTTGGGGTTGTGAGTTCGAGTCCTATGTTGGGTGTAGAGCTTACTTAAATAAATGAAATGTAAAAGTTATGCTCAAATGTTCATTGTCATACCTACGGGAATGCAGATCATAGAAAGGTATGGCCTTCTGAAACTGTTCCACTTGAATTTTTTCCCCCAGTTACTTTGGCGCTCATTAAAGCCAAGAGAGAAAGGTCATAATGTTTTCATGAAACACGTACTTGGTTCTTTAAATAACAACCATGACAAATAACAGAAAGAATTAGAGAATGCTGCACTTGTAATCCATCCGAAACACCAACATTTGGGTTGTATATAATTAAAGAAATGTCTAAGATGCTTTTTGAAATACTATAGTAGCTGGTACATAGAGACAGGCCTTCAGTGGACACAGGAATGCAGATTAGGGAAGAGAAAAATCACACAGGAATGCCTCGATCCTTGACTTAAATCCAAGAACAAAAGTTAAGGCTCTCCCCAATTTTTGGTGAACAACTGCATGTAACGTTAAATGACATTTCCCTCTGGATTTTATCTGGGAAGAGCCTAGTTTTTGTTTTTTAGACTTTCTAATTATTTATCTAAAAGAAGGCAGGTTTGCCACTTTTATACATATGATATCAGTGTTCATGTATCTTGGGGTGGCAGGAAGATTCGTCTCCTTCACGGCTGCTGCAGCACGGGCTGGAGCTCCTGCTTTGCCTGCCTCTTCCGGGCTTTCTCCAGCAGGGGTCGGGGGTTTGTGCATCCACTGTGTCACAATCTCATTTGTGTCGGTCTCCAATACCCTTCCCCCTTCCCTATTTCTGCAAGAATACTGTCGACCTTGTCTACAGGGAGAATTAAATCTGGTTCAGACACTTTCAAAAATACTTGTCTAGGAGCGCCTGGGTGGCTCAGTCGGTTAAGCGTCCGACTTTGGCTCAGGTCATGACCTCACAGTTCGTGGGTTCGAGCCCCGCGTCGGGCTCTGTGCTGACTGCCAGCTCAGAGCCTGGAGCCTGTTTCAGAGTCTGTGTCTCCCTCTCTCTCTGACCCTCCCCTGTTCACGCTGTCTCTCTCTCTCTCTCTCAGAAATAAATAGAACATTAAAAAATTTTTAAAAAAAGAAAATACTTGTCTAATGTTCCCAAGAACACCTGAATTACATCTAAAATGCCAACTTCACTCCCTGAAGAATCCACACGGAAGACAGCATACAAGGCTGTGTGCAATGTCCACGAGTCATTTGTTAGACCCTCCAATTACCAATCCTTCTTCTAGGGAACTGCAAACATTCTCATCTTTCTTACTTAGCAAATGGAAAGTCTCCCTGCTGGTTTGTGGTTGTGGGGCTTCATGGTAGGACAGTGGGACGTGGAGGGGCTGGGGGTGGGGGGAACTGACCTGACGGAGGCTGGGGGCCAGGCCGGGGAGGCGGGAGAGCCCCCACCCCCACCCTATGCATCTTGCTAGCCATCCTTTTCCTGCTTTTGCTTTTTAGTTGTCTTTTTGTTCGTTGTTGCCATTGATTTTGTTTATTTATTTTGGAAATTTTCAAGTGGACACAACAGTGGAGATGGTGAATGGGCATAAGGAAGACTATGGGTGTAATCAACCACCACCTACCCCTCATCCACTTTCAACAATTACCAACGTTTCCCAGCCTTGTTCCATGTATTCCCCTCACTCTGTTTTTCCTCCTTCTGAAGTATTTCATTTTATTTCTTTAATGTTTATTTTTTGTTTTTGAGAGAGAGCACGCACACACACAGGCACGAGTGCGGTAAGGGCAGACAGAGAAGGAACAGAGGATGCGAAGCAGGATCTGTCGTAACAGCAGAGAGCATTCTTCTGGAATATTTTAAAATAAATCTAGGGAGACATCATATCAGCTCATAAGTATATACTCCTTAAAGATAAGGGCTTTATCTTTTTTTGTAATCTGCCAACACTGTCATCATCGCACCTAAGAAAATGTATGGTGATTCCTTAATAGCCTGTATTTTGGAGTAATGTATTACGTTTCCAGTAATTCTTAATATAATTTTGGTTAAATTTTCTTAAAGTTTATTTATTTTTGAGAGAGAGTGCCCATGCACATGGGGGAGGGGCAGAGACAGAGTCCCAACCAGGCTCATGTGGGGCTTGAATCCATGAACCATGAGATCATGACCTGAGCTTAGATCACAAGCTGGATGCCTAACCAACGGAGCCACACAGGGACCCCAAATTTTCTTATATTCTTAATCGGCCTTCTAAAGATTGAACTAATACAATACTGAATAAATAAATACCTACATTTGCTATGGACCAAATGTTTGCATCCCCCCCCAAATTCTAATGTTGAAACATAATCCCAAAGTGATGGTATGGGAGGTATGGCCTTGGGGAGGTGACTAGGCTATGAGGTGGGGCCCCTGTGACTGGGAGCAGTGCCCTGAGAGAAGAACCCCGGACAGCCTGGCTGGCTCAGCCGGCAGACCATGTGATTCTTTCTCAGGGTCATGAGGTGGAGCCCCACACTGGGTGTAGAACTTACTTTTTTTATATGTATACTTTTTTGGTAAAGTTTATTTAAGTAATGTCTACACCCAACATGGCGCCTGAACTCACGACCCTGAGATCGAGAGTCACATGCTCTTCTGACTGAGCCAGCCAGGTGTCCCAGTTTATTTAAAACAAAACAAAACACAAAACCACAAGGGCACCTGGGTAGCTCAGTCGGCTAAGTGCTGGACACTTGATCTTGGCTCAGGTCATGATCCTGAGGTTTGAGAGTTCAAGCCCTGCCTTGGGCTCTGTGCTGACAATGTGGGGCCTGCTTGGAATTCTCTCTCCCTCTCTCTCTGCCCCTATCCCATTTGTGCTCTCTCTCTGTCAAAATAAGTGAATAAACTTAAAAAACAACAACAAAAAAACACCACAAAGGGTTCCAGAGAGCTCCCCTGCCCCTCCCTTCTTAAGTCATGCATGTGAGAATGTGCATGACTTAAGAAGCAGATTCTCACCAGAGGCCGACTCTGCCTGCCCCTTGATCTTGGGCTTCCCACCCTCCAGGTCCGTGAGAAATCAATTTCTACTATTTATAAGCCACCCAGTCCATTTTGCTATAGCACTTTGCTATACTTATGCAAAGGCCTTTAAGGAACTGAAGTTCAGGGGCGTCTGGCTGGCTCAGTTGATAGAACATGTGACTTCTGATCTCAAGGTCCTGAGTTCAAACCCCACATTGGGTGTAGACACTACTTAAAAAAATAAAATCTTAAAAAAAAAAAAAGAAAAGAAATGGGGAGCCTGGGTGGGTCAGTCTGTTATGTAAGGACACAAGTCTAAACCAGACTGACTCCATAATAGGCTTTAAGTTTCCCCTCTAAACTCGAAGGCCTAAGTTTCAGTTTCCCTGAAACTATCAGGCAGCTACACACTGCCCAAGGCCGAAGAAACTGCCCACCACTTCACTCCACCACACTACCTTGGCAATGCCCAATCAAGAAAGGCCAGCAACTATAGATAAATCTTAGCTATCTAATGTTAAAGTTAACCCGTTAGACGCCGATCAAGACCCTAGGCTCGCTCTGTAATTGGCTGAATTTAAAAGTACTCTAAATGTTGTAATTGGGTCTCGCCAAAAGTAACAAATACTCTAGACAATGTGTATGGTTAAACCCGCTGTCAATGATTTTGTATAATTATGATTGGATCACTGTTTCCGTGCCACAACTTCTGTAACTCCCCAGTCACAAACCCCATAAAAACCCTACTCTGCCTTTGTTCGAGGCTCTCAGCACAGATCCACTGCGCTGGTGAGGTCTGGGAGCCTGAGCTCAAGCCCGTAATAAAGCCCTTTGCCTTTGCATGTGTGACTCGGTCTCCCCGGTGGTCTCTGGTCGTTGAGGATACTGCGATCTGGGTATAACAGTTAAACTTCCAATTTCGGCTCACGTTATGATCTCATGGTTTGTGAGTTTGAGCCCTGCATTGGGCTCTGTGCTGACAGCTCAGAGACCTGGAGCCTGCTTTGGAATCTGTGGCTCCCCCTCTCTCTACCCCCCCGCAACTTGCGCTCTTTCTCAAAAATGAATAAACATTAAAAATGTTTTTTTTTAATTTTTAAAAAAAGAAAGAAGGGTACCTGGATGGCTCAGTCAGTTAAGTCTGACTTCAGCTCAAGTCATGATTTCGGGGTTGATAAGTTCAAGCCCTGTGTAGGGCTCTGTGCTGACAGCTTGGAGCCTAGAGCCTGCTTCAGATGCTGTGTCTCCTCTCTCTCTGTCCACACCCCCCACACCTGCACTCTGACTCTCTCTCTGAAGAATAAATAAAACATTAAAAATTTTTAAAAATATGCTTGCCAAACTTCAATTGTTTCCAGAAAGGTTTAGAAAGCCCAGAATTTAAGCTTTTGATATTATACGTCACTGATCTCAGGAAGTTCTGTCCTCTATGGTAATACATTTATGAACAAACAACATGTGTTCCAGTAACAAATTCGTCAGAAAATTTTTGGTAACTGTAGAAATAATACAGGAGATACAGGATTTTGTTCTTGGACAGTAGGAAGCAGCGGGAGGCTCATGAAAGATGAATGAAAATATTAGCACATATAAAAAAATAAAATCTTGAGATAGAGGAAAAGTTTAAGACGAGCTGAGAGGGGGGCGCCTGGGCAGCTCAGCCGGTTGAGTGCTCGACTTCTGACTTTGGCTCAGGTCACGATCCCAGGGCTGTGGGATCCAGGCCCGCGTTGGCTCTGCGCTGAGCGTGGAGCCTGGTTGGGATTCTCTCTCTCTCACCCTCTCTGCCCTTCTCCCTGGCTCACACACACGCTCTCTCTAAAAATTAATTAGCTAATTAATTAAAAAATAAAAAAGATTAACTGAAAGGAAAGTGGCCACACTTGGGTTCAGACAAGGGATTCTGTGTCTCCCTCTCTCTCTCTGCCCCTCTCCAGTCGCACTCCATCTCTCTCAAAAATGAATAAACGTTAAAAAAAATTTTTTTTTAAAGAAAGGAAGAGGAGCACCTGTGTGGCTCAGTTGGTTAGGCATCCAACTTTGGCTCAGGCCATGATCTCATGGTTTGTGAGTTTGAGCCCCACGTTGGGCTCTGTGCTGACAGCTCAGAGCCTGGAGCTGCTTCAGATTCTGTGTCTCATTCTGTCTCCGCCCCTCCCCCGCTTGTGCTCTGTCTGTCTCTCAAAAATAAACAAATGTTAAACCAAAATTTAAAAATTTTTTGTTTGTTTATTTTTGAGACAGTGTGAGCAGAGGGTCAGAGAGAGAGGGAGATGCAGAATCAGAAGCAGGTTCCAGGCTCCCAGTTGTCATCACAGAGCCCCACGCGGGGCTCAAACCCACGAACCGTGATATCATGACCTGAGCTGAAGTCGGAAGCTTAACCAACTGAGCCACCCAGGTGCCCCTAAACCAAAATTTTAAAAAGAAGAAAGAAATTGAAGTTCAACAGGAGACGTTATCTGTGATAAAAGATGAATAACAGCACTGGTGCTCAGAAAAAATAAACAAGTTAGGGGACACTTTTAGGTAAAATCTCACAAAATATTTGACATGACCAAGTACTGTCAAACAAGTATTATCAGACAAGCACTGTCAGAGCTTATCGGCGGGCAGGAAAGCTGGTTAGCGTGCCAGCCAGATGGCCTGCTAACAGGGTTTACTGAGGAAGTCTGGTAAGAGGATTATTTATAGACGTGCCCAGGGCTGAGCGGGCCTAGAGGGTTGGGGAAGCACCAGGGGACAAGCAGCCCCAGGAAGTGGCAGCCACTGAGCACCCAGCAGGGGGAGGGGCTCTCACTGAACCAGGGAGCGAGTGGGTGTGGAGGCGGGGAGGAGCCACCCAAGTGGCTGCTGGGAAAGGAATGTAGCCACTGCCAACCCGAGACCCGGGCTCCTACCTCCCACTCCATCTTGCTGCCTGTGTTTGTCACAGGGGAGCTGACTGGAGTCGCTGGGTAGGGATGTGATGTGATACAGTTTTATAGAGTCAGCCTCCCAGAGCACAAGAGTGCAGACAGGTATCGTCCAGGTGGCAGAGGCGCAAACATGACTTCCCAACACAGAGACAAGGTAACACTGTCTACCTGCTTCACATGAACAGTCTGGGATCCAGCAATCTCACCTCCAAGAGTTCAGCCTACAGAAAAACTCAAATCTAAATAAAGTTGGAAAATAAAAAATTGGAGTATTTTGTATTTGCTGTAAGCTTACTTGTTAGGTATGAGGGACCAAGCAAGGCACCTTAAATTTGATCCTCACAGCAACCCCTCTGAGTTCAGCACCATTAACAATGCCA
This sequence comes from Hyaena hyaena, assembly GCF_003009895.1. Taxonomy (NCBI): domain Eukaryota; kingdom Metazoa; phylum Chordata; class Mammalia; order Carnivora; family Hyaenidae; genus Hyaena; species Hyaena hyaena. Next base: position 721,773 of record NW_024081284.1, read on the forward strand.
TTTGACACGTAGGGAAATTAAAGTTTAGTAATGCTAAGATGGGACTACGGAGTAAGTGACAACATGGGGCCCCAAACGCAGTCACTCTGACTCCAGTGTCGGAGATAGAAGGAAATGCACGGCAGCGTTGTCTATAAAAACAAAAGACTGAATACAACCCAAGCGACAGGACTGGGGGACAAGGTAAATAAATTATGGTACATCTACACAATGAAACACTATGCAGCTTAAAAAAGAATGGACTCAGGGCGTCTCGGTGGCTCAGTCTGTAAAAGCGTCCAACTTTAGCTCAGGTAATGATCTCATGGTTTGTGAGCTCAAGCCCATCAGGCTCTGTGCTGACAGCGCAGAGCCTGCTTGGGATTCTCTGACTCCCTCTTTCTCTGCCCCTCCCTCCCACCCCCCCATCAAAAATAAATAAATAAACATTTCACAAAATGTGTTTCTTTAAAAAAAAAAAAAAAGAATGGAGTAGATCTACATGTGCTGATATAGAAAGATCTCCAAGATACATAGTATGTGGGGGGTGCCTGGGTGGCTCAGTCGGTTAAGCGTCCGACTTCGGCTCAGGTCATGATTTCGCGGTTCGTGGGTTCGAGCCCCGCGTCGGGCTCTGTGCTGCCAGCTCAGAGCCTGGAGCCTGTTTCAGATTCTGTGTCTCCCTCTCTCCCCGACTTCCCCCTGCTCACGCTGTCTCTCTCTCAGAAATAAAACATTAAAAAAAAATTAAACTGTGGATCTACCGGTCTGTTTGTTCATCTTGTCCCCAAGGACAACATCTAGGTTTTCTTCATCATCTTGCTGGAATTACCGGTTTTATTCCTTTGATTTACCACCATACCTGTGCCCCATCACCATCCCCTTTTTGTTAAAGAGAGTCTGGATTGGAAAGACTTGTTTAGAGAACACGTGTGGGCTTCTTCTACTATCTTGTTCTTACACTTGACTCTCTAGCGCTATTTGCTCACAATTTTACCAATGATTTAAATTTCAAACTTACGGGGCGCCTGGGTGGCTCAGTTGGTTAAGTGTCCGACTTCGGCTCAGGTTATGATCTCGCAGTCTGTGGGTTTGAGCCCTGCGTCGGGCTCTGTGCTGACAGCTCAGAGCCTGGAGCCTGCCTCGGATTCTGTGTCTCCCTTTCTCTCTGCCCCTCCCGTTTGCTCTCTGTCTCTCAAAATAAAATAGATTTAAAAAATTTTTAATTTCAAATTTACTAGTCCCTATTTTGAGAATTAAACTAAACTTTTTTTTTCTTTTCAAAATTTAAGATTTTTTTTTCTTTGCCCAGTTATTTGGTCTCTCCTGTGTGCTATGATTTCTCAAAGACTAATTACAAAGACTAGAGCACATGTCCCAATTCCTACATTATCGTATTTTGTGTAGTTTAGACACTTGAATTCATTCTAAACGCTTGCAGTATTATCTGCCGCTCCGACACATTCCTTTCCCCTTTGTAAGAGGAGAATACTGCTCCTCCTGTTTCTTTTTAAATCCAATCTCCTTTTAACAGCCCCTTCCCTCTCGCGGAGGGGCGGGTGGGGGGCTGGAGACAGTCTGCCTGTAGCCCCCGCGTCCGGCTGCCTTCCTGCAGGGTCTGGGGCGGCGCGGGCTGTCGGCCCGAGGCAGAGGTCCCCGCAGGCTTTCTTCCACTCCTGCCGGCTTCTCTGCTGTCCTTCCGTCCCTGTTGGCTTTGGGTCCTGGCCTCAGTTGCGTCCCGCGGCCCGGGCTACCCGCAAGGGCAGTTACAGGAACCCCCTGCCGGCGGGTCCTACACGCTGCTGCATCTGACACGTCTCCCTGCGAGAGCCTTAAAGGGAGCAGGGCTGGGTGGGCCGAGGCAGGGAGGGGGCGGCCCGAGTCCTCCCACAGGGCCTGCTTGTGGGTGTGCCCCTCCCTGGCGGGTTAGCTCCGAGCAGCCCTGACCTTGGTTTTTATCCTGCTCTTAGCATCTTGAAATTATTAGCAACTTTTTGTTTTGTTTTCCTTTAGCACAGAGACTCTCCCATTCCTCCTGTGCTGCCCCCCCCCCAATGTCACCAGCCGGCGCTGACCCGCCCTGACCCCTGACGGCCCAGCGCACTCAGTCCCACTCCTTCCCCCCAGGCCTTCAGCTCCCAAGGCGGAGGAAGGAGCTCCGTGCTCTAGGTTTCCCACCACCGTGTGCAGGTGCGGGCTGCCCTGCCCTCGTCCTGAGGGAGGGGCTCCCACGTTTCCCTTTCGTATACACCTCGAACCCCGAGCTCCGGGGACCGCCTCCTTGCCCTCCCCAGTGTCACAGACATGCACAGTTTTGACTGGAGCTGGGCTTTCCCATTTTCTTACACACTTTCGAGACTTCATCCAGCATGAACATAGCTGGGGATGTACTTTGCTTCTTTTCATTGAAGTCCCTTTCCAGTCCATTTTCCACAATCTAGTTCACGTCTCGCCCCCACACGGAAGAAGTAGCACATCTGTAGCGCAGGGAAGGCCCTGCAACCCCCACTTCTGCTTTCCCCCGCGGGCGGCACCCCCATCAGTGGGACCCCCGCTCCTCCCGGTGGGAACAAACACATGCACCCATTTCAAGATTATTTATCTGGTCTTTTGCAAGAAAGTTGCCTTTCTCGGGCCGGGAGAAGGTCACTCGCTCTAGCTCCGATAGATTTGCTCCCTGTGATTTCTCTTCAGTTTAAGAATGGGTCAACCACCTAGAGCAAAGGTCAGCAAAATGTGGCCTGCAGGTCAAATTCGGCCCCGGGCCTGTGTTCGTCCTGCTTGAGAAGAGAGAATGGTTTCTACTGTGTTAAGGGGGGTAGAACAAACCGTGTGCAGCAAAGAAAGCCTCCGATACTTCTCGTCTGGCCCCTTCCAGAAGAAAGTTTCCCGGCCCTGGACGCAGACAACGGCTAACAAGCCGCCTTCCCGCTCCATTCAAGTCCACACGAAACGCCACCCTGAGCTTTGGCAGGAGCGGCCTCCGACCTCCAAGGGTCCTGAATCCAGTTTCCTTTCTGTCCTTTCTGCGCAGCGGCGGCTTCTGGCCCCGCTGTGACCGAGAGCACCCCACCGGGCCCCCGGGCCCTTCTGAGGACAGTAATCCCCACGCAAGCTTTCTGTGCAGAACGACTGGGCTTTGCGCTCTTGGCCAGACGGCAGCCCGGCTACCTGGGGCGGCAGTGCCAGGCGCCCAGGGCGGGGGGGCGCCCCTTAGAGGAGGGGACGGGGACTCTCGTCCCGGGGGGATGCCTGTTCTGGGGGAGACGGGCAGACCCACCCCGTCAGGCAGTGTCTCCCGATGCCTACAAATGCTAGCTGGGGTGTGCTCAGGAGAGCCTCAGAAACTCCGGTTTGGGAGGCCTGGAGGGACGCGGACGCCTGACCTCAGGGTTCTGAGTTCCAGCCCCTTGTTGGCGGGTAGAGAGAGGACTTCAAATTAAAACTCAAGGGGGCGCCTGGGTGGCTTAGTCGGTTAAGGGTCCGACTTTCACTTGGGTCATGATCTCGCGGTTCGTGGGTTCGAGCCCCGCGTCGGGCTCTGTGCTGACTGCCAGCTCAGAGCCTGGAGCCTGTTTCAGAGTCTGTGTCTCCCTCTCTCTCTGACCCTCCCCTGCTCATGCTCTCTCTCTCTCTCCTAGAAATAAATAAAACATTTAAAAAAAAATTAAAACTCAGGTTATCTGCTCGATTCTCAGATGTCTGTTGCTAATCTTGGTTTTGGAAGTCCTGGGACCCAGAGGGACTGGTCAGCCGCGGGGTGGGGGGGCTCCTACACCATTTCGGGGCCCTGCACGTCCATGCAACATACCTTCACGTGTGTCTCTTTCGTGAAACATATGAGAGCCTTAATAAATGTGCCACCTGCCACAGCTGTGACCCTGCCTCGGTTTCCCTGCCTCAGAGGAGGTCTCCCCCCCACCCCTGCCTCAGCAGCAAGTCTGCCCTCGCGAAGCCTCATTTTATCCTTCCTTCTGCCACTGGGAAGCATGTCTTCACGGCTGACCTAGGGGACGAGGTGGGGCAGTCCACCCAGGGACAGGCATCAGGGCTGTGTGCGTAGCGATATAAAAACAAACTGGGTGGCTCCGTGGGGTGAGCCTCTGACTCTAGATTTGAGCTCAGGTCGTGATCGCAGGGGCGTGAGATCGAGCTCTGTGGCCGGCTCTGTGCTGGGCATGGAGACCGCTGGGGATTCTCTCCCTCTCTCTCTCCGTCTCTCCCTGTCTCTCTCTGTCTCTCTCTCTGTCTCTCACCCCTCTTCCCTGCTCTCTCTCTAAAATAAAAAATAATAATAAAACAAAAACAAAGAAAACAAACTGCATAGCTGGTCTTCTAACCGTCACCGTGGGATGAAAATTCCAAACAATATCAGATAAAACACTCCTTCCTGAAGACAATCTCTTTTGCTGGCGAGGTCTAAACACCTGTAGCAGTTATTGTTGTAACTGGAAATGCACACTTTTCACTGTTCGTTTAATAACCATTGCACTCTATGTGCAGCTGGCTCAGAGACCTCCCAGGTACAGGGCTGGCGTCCGCACACCCAGCCTCAGCCCCCCACAGTGGCCTGGAGAGCATGTAACCCATGGGATCGCTATAGTTCGTTTGGATACAGTTCCTGTCTCCAGCCCTCGGGGGTTCTACATCTTTACTTTTAAACACTAGATTGAGGGGCGACTGGGCATCTGACTTGGGCTCACGTCATGATCTCACGGTTCTTGAGTTCGAGCCCCGTGTCAGGCTCTGTGCTGACAGCTCAGAGCCTGGAGCCTGCTTCAGATTCTGTGTCTGCCTCTCTCTCTGCCCCTCCCCTGCTTGCTGTCTCTGTCTTTCTCAAAATAAACAAGCATTAAAACACTAGAATGAAAAAAAAAGTGACAGCACAGTGATTATAAATGTAGGTGGAGAAACAGAACTTGAGTTACTTCAGTTCTGTCATTATATTTTCTGACCCCACCCTGGAATTTTTTTTTTTAATGTTTTATTTATTTCTGAGAGAGAGCGAGAGAGATAGTGTGAGCAGGGCAGGGTCAGAGAGAGAGGGAGACACAGAATCTGAAGCAGGATCCAGGCTCTGAGCTGTCAGCACAGAGCCCGACGCAGGGCTCGAACCCAAGAACTGTGAGAGGGTGACCTGAGCCAGACACTTAACCGACTGAGCCACCCAGGTGCCCTGCCCCACCCTGGAATTTTTGTGTTTGAAATTTAAAACTGTCAAACAGAGCAAATGGAGAAGTAGGATATGTTTGTTTGGTAAGTACAAATTTTAGTTCATACTTGAAATACTTTACTGAATTTGAGTAAAATCTTTAAAAGTTGACATTTCCTCTTTTTTAATTATTGAAAACTGGAGAATGGCTTCAGAACATATCCAATCAGGGGTACGATTTAGTAATTTTTCCTAAATTGTATCTTTTGCATCTAATACAGAAGTATTAATGCAGGGGCGCCTGGGTGGCTTAGTCGGTTGAGCGTCCGACTTTCGCTTAGGTCATGATCTCGCGGTTCGTGGGTTCGAGCCCCGCGTCGGGCTCTGTGCTGACTGCCAGCTCAGAGCCTGGAGCCTGTTTCAGTCTGTGACTCCCTCTCTCTCTGACCCTCCCCTGCTCACGCTCGCTCTCTCTCTCTCTCCTAGAAATAAATAAAAAAAAAACAACATAAAAAAAAGTATTAATGCATTATTTGCCCCCTTTTTTTGGTAATTTTTTAAATCAGAAAAAACATTTTTTTACTCACATATGTCCAAAGTTCAAAACAGAAAACTTTCACTTTCTGCACTTACTTTCTCATCATTTTACTATGTGCTTCATTTCATGATTCCTGAAAATATCGTCTGCTAGAAATGGTCCACTCTGAGTGAACTGGCACATCCAGACAACGGAATATTACTGAGGCCTGAGAGGAAAGGAGTCATGAAGAGACATGCAGTGAACCTTAGAAGCATGTCCGTGAAAGAAGCCAGTCTGAAAAGGTTACGTACTGTTAGAATGCAAGTATTCGACACGGCAAAACTGGAAAAGGGAAAACTGGAGGCGGTGGTTGCTGGGGCGCCTCAGTCAGTTAAGCATCAACTGTCTATCTGACTCATGTCTTACATGATCTCACGGATCATGAGATCGAGGCCCGTGTCAGGCTCTGTGTTGACCGTGCAGAGCCTGCTTGGGATTCTCTCTCCCTCACTCTCTACCCCTTCCCAATCATGTGTTAGCTCTCTCTGTCAAAATAAATAAATAAACTTAAAAAAAATAAGATCAGTGTCGCCAGGGGGTGTGGAAAGGGTGGGGCGAACAGGTGGAGCACAGAGGTTTTAGGGCAGCGAGGATATGCTGTGTGATACGATATACACATGCCGGTACACACTGGTGCAAACCCATAACCTGGAATACACCTTACGGTAAACAAACTGGACTTGGGTGATCAAATAGAGCAAAGCAGACTCAGGAATTGTAACAAATGTACCACTCTTTCCGCTGCTAACCCCAAATTGCTCTACAAGAGGTCTTTAAAAAAATCCCATCTGGGTGTTTAATGAGCTCGGTACACCCCCGGGGCATCAACCCATCAGTTCCCTGCTCTCCGCCTGCCTCCCCAGCGGCTGCCCTGGCTTCCCAGCCTGGTTCTCCCCGTGCCCCTGCAACCTCCCCCGTCTCGGGCTCCTCTCCAGCAGCGTTTAACCCCCACCTTGTCTCCGGGCCCCGTGCCAGATCCCTTTTGTTTTCTGTGCTTGCTGGCTCGAGGGGTTCACCTGCGAGGCTATCCTCAACCCCCCATGGCGGTGTGACCGCCGCACCCACCTGGTCACGGAATCTCCTCTTACCCAGTCTAACAGCAACTTCTTATCCATCAGTTAATGGTCACTTTTGAGTATTATTTTTTTTAACATTTCATTTATTTTTTAGGTAATATCTGCACCCAAAGTGTGGGGCTCGAACTCACAACCCCGAGATCAAGAGTTGCACACTCTACCAACTGAGCCTGTTGCAGGATTCTCGCACAGACAGTCGTGACACCGAGGCTTCTCTTTCCAGGAAGCAGCTTTATTCGTGCCGGCACCGCTCAGTTGGGTTCGTACCCAAAAGAACTGAGCGGCCCACATCACGTGGCATCGTTTTTTTATACATTTTCTATTTCTTTGTCTCCCATATATGGTAACACATAAAAACATGCAGTCTGATTAAGCTGTCTCAATTTACAAGAACATGGGGGATGCAGGCACCTGGGCGCGTATCTAGGTGACCTTGAAGTCTTCTCTCCTCCCTTCCTCATTTTTTTTCTTTCTCCTTAGGGAGGGGTTCCTACCAAAGCCAGCCAGGCACCCCAACTGCTTCTTAAATTACTTGACTTTCAACAGTGAATCAACGCTTAGCTCTTTGAGCGCTCGCCTCCAAGACGCCACACCCCTCCTGGTTCCTGGTTTCTCCAGCCTCTGGCGCCGCCGCCCGCCAGCCCTCCGTGCTAACTCCCTTTCACATCAGGGGTCCCCAGCCTTAGGTCCTGAGCCCTCTCGTCTCCAGCTCCACGGTGTCCCCGAGTGATCTCACTCACCGTCAGAGTGGGGACACCTAGATCACAGACGGGGAGAGGTCTAAGGTCACCGTGTGTGACAGCATTAGAGGGAGGGTCGTGTTTAGTCTAAGTCGACTGTGTTGGGGATACAGATGAGAAGCAGCAGCCATCCCTCCCCCTCCAACTTCTGCAACCTACACAGTCCTTCCCTCCTCCCCCCACTGCCTGTCTAGCTTCGACTCAGCTTCAGGTCTTAGTTTAAAATGTCACTGCACGTGGGACGTCTTCCCTGAGAACTCGTACGGCTGGCTGGGCTCCTGCTGCCCTGTGCGCCTCACGGCACCCCCCAGCTACTCCTCCCCTCTTCCCCACCGGTGCTTCCCTTTCTTACAGCTGCACGATCTCTCCTCGGCGTGAGCGGAGCAGAGCACAGCCAGGAGCCTGCCAGCTCTCTTATTTCGCCAGGGGACGGACACTCAGCTCGTGGAGGGCAGTGGGCTACGTCTACAGCCACCATCACATCCACAACACCCAGTACAATTCCTGGTGGATGGTAATTACCCAGAAACTGTTTGCTCTTCGAAGAATGAATGGAAAAGTGGATGAATGAACCACTTGACTTTATGCTAAATGTTGGAACAGAACTTTGAGAAATGTCCTATTTCTTGGGCAGAGGAAAGATCATGGAGTATCTATAGAGGGCTATTCTGGAGGCCCTACCAATGTATCCAGTGACTCTGAATTTGGAAAAAGGACCTATTTTTCTTTGTTACTAGAATTCTGTAGAACATTACTTTGCAGAGATATTAATGCAGGTACAGTTTGCTCAAAAACTGAGAAAATCAATATAGTATATAGCTTGTCAGATGAAAGAGTCTTTCAAATTAAAGTTCTGCTTTTAGTTAAGATAGTATTGCCACCTAGTGGATAATAAAACGTTCTTCCTGGAACTGTATGCCATGAATACTTGGTAAATTATTGTGAATGACATTATTGACATTCTGAAACTGCATCTAAACAAGGAGATTTCAGGAAGAATTCTGTTGGCCTGGTATTTATTGTAACCCAGGAGATCTGACTGACTGCTTATCAGGAAGTCAACGGAAATTTATAATAAGAAAAGTTTTTCAAGATTTCCTTTAAACTTTTTGTCCTTAAAATACATTCCATTAAGAGTGTACAGAATACTCTGTTCAAAATGTATTTGACTTAATTCTTTTCTCTGTGTGGTTACATTACCAACTTAATGCACAGTTAGGGTTGCTTTAGGGTTTGCTTTTATTCGTGTATTCCATTTAATTTTTCCCAACATTATTAGAAAATTTTCAAACGGTTAAGGATGAAAAAATTTTACAGTCTATACGCCCACTACCTAGATTATACCATTAGCCTTTTACTATATTTGCTTTACCAGATCCAACTGAACATCGCCGTATCCATACATCTATTTTATATTTTAGAAGCATTTCAGAATAAACTCTAAATACTTCAAAATCTGTATCAGTAATAGAGTTTTTCTTTATTGCACTTGTGAAACATTCACACAGTTCAAAGTAAAAAAGTATTTGCTCAAAAGCCTCACTCCTATCCTGTTCCCCACTCCCATTAAGTAATCATTTTCCATTTTCAATACTTTCTGATTGAACCAGTTTCTTTTTTATGAAAACATAAGTACATACATAGATTCTGATTGCTTTCTTCACTAAAGGCAGAATGCTATATATAGTCTCTCATTCTACTCTTTCAATTTAGTGATATATCCTGGGAATTCTCTATTTCAAATCTTTTTTTTAAGTTCTTTAATTTGTTTTGAGAGAGAAAGAAGGAGAGAGAACACAAGCAGAGGAGGAGCAGAGAGAGTGGGAGAGAGAGAATCCCCAGTAGGCTCTGCACTGTCAGCACAGAGCCCGATGTGGGGCTCAAACCCATGAACCGTGAGACTGTGACCTGAGCCAAAACCAAGCGTCAGATTCTTAACCAACTGCGCCACCCAGGCACCCTGGAATTCTCAAGTTCAGAGATCTCCCTAACTCTTTGTGGGCTTCATAGTACTACCTGTATATAGATAAACCATAAGTTATTCTACCACCTCCTACGGATATGCTAGCTTGTTTCCAATATCTTGGCATTATAAACAGTGCTGTAGTAAAAAGCCCTGAACACAGCTATTTTATTTTTATTTTATTTTATTTAAATGTTCTATTTATTTCTAGGAGAGAGAGAGAGAAAGAGAGAGCGTGAGCAGGGGAGGGTCAGAGAGAGAGGGAGTCACAGACTGAAACAGGCTCCAGGCTCCGAGCTGGCACCTGCGGCTCGAACCCACGAACCGCGAGATCATGACCTAAGCGAAAAGTCAGACGCTTAACCGACTAAGCCACCCAGGCGCCCCTGAACACAGTTATTTTACACTAATGGTGGCATACCTTCAGAGTAAATCCCCAGAAGTGGAATTACTAGGCCCAAGGTCAACATGCACAGACATTATAGAAATGCATCGGCACGTAGAGCCAACTTCCATAGGGCTTTGACATTCTGCACCCCCGTCAGCCACAGATACTGCTTGTGTCCTCCAGCCTCCCGTATGGAATGTTTTATTAGTATTCCGTTGTCACCCTCTTAATAGCTTAAGACCAAACACATTTACTGTCTCACAGTTGTGTGTGTCAGCAGTCTGCGAGCTGGGCCCTGTACTTGGGGTCTGTTTACGACGCTGTAAATGGGGTGTTGGTCAGGCTGTGCTCTCATCTGGAGGCTCCACTGGGGAAGACTCAGACTCAAGCTCATTCAGGTTGCTGGCAGAATTCATTTCTCTAGGGCTGGAAAACTCATGGCGGCTCACTCTTCAAGGCCAGGAGGAGAAGGTCATCAGGAAAGGTCGAAGCCCTCTGTGGAAGGGCACCCTCCTGGTAAGTCAGGGCCACCAGGATAATATCCCTTTTCATTAATTTAAAACCAACTGACTGGGACCTTAATTGCATTCATAAAATCCAACTGCCTTTTTCATATACTAGAACCTATTCCAGGGCATAACTCCAGAGATCAGATATTAGTGGAGGGAGCGTTTAAGAATTCTGCTTACCAGGGGCGCCTGGGGGCTTAGTCGGTTAAGCGTCTGACTTTCGCTTAGGTCATGATCTCGCGGTGCGTGGGTTCGAGCCCCGCGTCGGGCTCTGTGCTGACTGTCAGCTCAGAGCCTGGAGCCTATTTCAGAGTCTGTGTCTCCCTCTCTCTCTGATCCTCCCCAGCTCACGCTGTCTCTCTCTCTCTCTCCTAGAAATAAATAAAAATTAAAAAAAAAAAAAAAAAAAAAAGAATTCTGCTTACCAGAAGTACACTTGTCAGGCTTTTGAACATTTGCTGATCCGCAAGGTGAGAAATAGTTTCACAGTGATCTAATTTGCGTATCTCTTATTGTAAGTGAAGTTGACTGTTGTTTCATACATTTAAGAACCATTCGTTTATCTTCTTCCTTGAACTCTCTGTTCCTGTCTTTTGCCCATTTTCCCATTGAGTTGGTGGCTTTTTTCCCTTCAATGTTTTTAGAGCTCTTTACAAAATAGGGAAATGAGGCCTTTATCTGTGAAATACATTGCATACATCTTCTCTCAGCCCATCACTTGTCCTCTGTCTCTGCTTATGGAAATCATCTGATTTTTAAAGATGCTGATAATAAATTCAGTTTTTTAAGATAATGTGTAGGCTAAATAAGACATATCTAAAGGCCCCCATACAGCGCATGGACTACCATCCCTATCATTCTGTTTTTTGATTCTGCACCAACAGTGTTTCCTATGGCAGCTAACTATATGTAAACATACAAATTATACTTATATATCATTTTTAACATCATTGGAGTAATAAATTGTGAACTCTCATTGGTAATATATTTCACAATCTCACATCTCTTAGCTGCACTTATACTTTTACTAAATCGAATGGTTTGTCAAAAAATGGCATAAAAGTTCATGGTTGCCAAGGTTTTTATGGCCAAATATTTTCCAGTATTTCCACCTCCTCACTCCTCATTTAATCCCTTTTAAGTTACTATTTTAAAAAAATATATTATTTAAAGTTTCAAATGCATATAAAGACAGACAGGACTGGGGCCCCTGGGTGGTTCAGTAGGTTAAGCTTCCGACTTCGGCTCAGGTCATGATCTCGCAGTCTATGAGTTCGAGCCCAGCTTCAGGCTCTGTGCTGACAGCTCAGAGCCTGGAGGCTGCTTCCAATTCTGTGTCTCCCTCTCTCTCTCTGTCCTTCCCCTGTTCGTGCTGTCTCTTTCTCTGTCTCTCTCAAAAATAAATGTTAAAAAAAAAGCCTGATTTGTACCTTTACCTCTCCTTCCTACATTGATTATGTCAAAACAAATATCAGATATACCATTAACCTATAAATACTATTTACAGATAAAAACCATAATACTATTATTATACCTAGTATCTTTTTTACTTTTTTTTTTTTTTTAAGATTTCTATTCATGTTTGAGAGACAGAGTGTGAGCAGGGGAGGGGCAGAAAGAGAGAGGGACACATAGAATCAGAAGCAGGCTCCAGACTCTGAGCTGTCAGCACAGAGCCCAACGCGGGGCTTGAACCCAGGAACCGTGATATCATGACCTGAGCCGAAGTTGGACACTTAACCGACTGGCCACCCAGGCGCCCCTCAACTACTCTTGAGACCTTGCGTTTTCCATTCTTAATACTGTGACTCACACTCTGTGCCGGTCACCTGGGCAGCAAGGTTTTTCTGAGAAGCATCTACTTTCATCCTACTCCGCAGACAAGAAGTGACTACAGGCTTAGTGCCCAGTGACTAAAGAACCTTTCCCTGGCTCAGTTACAAGGTCCACTCTAAGCTCTTTCGTGGCCATTTCACCTTCACCTCCAACCTGTAAGTGTAGTGACCTTTAGTGATATTGTTATATTTCTGAATACCTGAAGGAGTCCTCACGGGGACACAGAGACGGTCACTAGAGCTGCATCACATGAACGGCAGGATCCTGGGGACACGGTCTCCCCAGAGTTGTCCCCATGGTGTCTTCCTTTCCTATCCCACGGACCTCCCCCTTTTTCTCAAGTTAACCAGTTTATGTCTGTGCTATTCAACATGGGATATTCCGCTGAACTGAAACTTACAATAACAGATATAACTTCTCCCAAGAGGTGGATTAGAATTGTTCTCTTACTGGCTGCTGGAAACCTATTCCCCAGAGCTACTGAGACTGGAAAATATAATGTGGGTAACCGACCAAGCTTCTTCCTGGACTGGGAAGCCACATGCACAGAAGAAGGTCTTTCCCTTGTCTGAACCCAGTGTGGCCACTTTCCTTTCAGTTAATCTTTTTTATTTTTTAATTAATTAGCTAATTAATTTTTAGAGAGAGTGTGCGTGTGAGCCAGGGAGAAGGACAGAGAGAGTGAGAGAGAGAATCCCAACCAGGCTCCACGCTCAGCGCAGAGCCAACGCGGGGCTGGATCCCACAACCCTGGGATCGTGACCTGAGCCAAAGTCAGAAGTCGAGCACTCAACCGACTGAGCCGCCCAGGCGCCCCCCTCTCAGCTCGTCTTAAACTTTTCCTCTATCTCAAGATTTTTTTTTTTTTTATGTGCTAATATTTCTATTCCTCTTTCATGAGCCTCCCGCTGCTTCCTACTGTCCAAGAATAAAATCCTGTGGGGCGCCTGGGTGGCTCAGTCGGTTAAGCGTCTGACTTCGGCTCAGGTCATGATCTCACGGTTCGTGGGTTCGAGCCCTGCGTCGGGTTCTGTCCTGACAGCTAGCTCAGAGCCTGGAGGCTGTTTCAGATTCTATAACTCCCACTCTCTCTGACCCTACCCTGCTCACAGTCTCTCTCTCTCTCTCAGAAATAAATAAAACATTAAAAAAAAAAAGAATAAAATCCTGTATCTCCTGTATTATTTCTACAGTTACCAAAAATTTTCTGACGAATTTGTTACTGTGTTCACAAATGTATTACCATAGAGGACAGAACTTCCTGAGATCAGTGACATATAATATCAAAAGCTTAAATTCTGGGCTTCATATATCAGAACTCACTCAAAAATTATTCTTTTCAGGGTCCCTGACTGGCTCAGATGGAAGGACATGGGACTCTTGATCTCAGGGTCATGACTCTGGGTACAGAGATTATTAGAAATATATATACATGTAATATATAAATATATATATGTAAACTTTTAAAAATGTATTAAAAAATGCATTAAGAACAGATTTTCAAAGAAAAGGTTTTTCTCCTTGAGTGCCCTTTCAAACTTTTTGTTTTAAGTAACTCTATTCCCAACATGGGGCTCGAAGTCATGATCCTGAGATCAAGAGTCACATGTGAGCCCTTTTAAAATGCAGGAAGTGCTTAGCTCTGCTCCTAATACAGTAAAGTTGAAAGGAAATGACGGGAAGAAGGAAAGGTCACAGGAAGGCAGGACGGCTTAGGTACCTGCTCTGATCGACCTAAGCTCACGCCCAGTGCTCCCCTGCGGATCGAGCAGCTGCGGAGGGCGGGACGGGAAGGCTGAAAAGCCTTCAGTTATGGTTTGAATTGTGTCCCCCTGCCTCCCTCCCCAAATCCCCAGGCCCAAGTCCTAACTCCTGGGACCTCACAATGTGCCCTTGTTTGAAGATGGGGTTTTCACAGAGGCAGTTAAGTTAAAACGATAGGATGGGGCGCCTGGGTGGCTCAGTCTGACTTCGGCTCAGGTCATGATCTCACGCGTGTGGGTTCAAGCCCCACATCAGGCTCTGTGCTGACAGCTTAGAGCCTGGAGCTGCTTCAGATTCTGTGTCTCCCTCTCTCTGCCCCTACTCTGCTCACACTCTCTGTCTCTCTCTTTCTCTCAAAAATAAACATTATAAAAAATTTAAAAATATTTAAATGATAGGGTGGAACCAGTCTTATTCAGTTTGGGCTGTTATGGCAAAAATACCACAGGCTGGGTGACTTGAACATTAAACATTATTTCTCAGAGGGTGAAGCACGGATCAAGGTGCCTGCAGATTACATCTGGCGAGGGCCTGCTTCCCACTGTGTCCTTACTCGGCAGGAGGAGTGAGGGAGCTCTCTGGGGTCTCTTTCCTAAGGGCACTGCCCAAAGGCCCCCACCTCCAAACACTATCACATTGGGGATTAGGGTTCAAAGTTTTGGAGGGACACAAACATTCAGTCTGTAGCAGATCATAATTCAGTTTGACTGAAGTCCTTACAAAATGGGGAAATCTGGATACAGAGACACACAGAGGGGAAGGGGGAGGGGAAGGAGGGGGAGGAGGGGGAGGAGGAGGGGGAAGGGAGTAGAGCGAAGATGGCCATCTCTAAGCCAAGGGGGCAGACAGGCTCCGGAAAGATCCCCTCTTCGCAGCGCTCACAGGGAACCAACGTCCTTAGCAAACACTGCAATCCTTCATCTAAACATGACACTTAACGACCTTTGGTTCCCAGGAAACTAGTAAGGTGTAAGACTAAGTTGCTCTCTCCTTCAGGTAAGATGCCCCTGAGCATGGGCGGCAGTGCACCCCTAGGCCTTCTGTTTTGGAGGGAGCCCAAGCCCACCCCCAAGGCAAGGTCCAGGCAAGGATTCCTTTCCCATGATGACAGCTAACTGCAGGTCAACTAGACTGGGCCATGGTGCCCAGACATTTGGTCAAACATTACTCTAGGTGTTTCTGCGAGGGTGTCTGGGATGAGATTAACATTTAAATAAGTAATTTGAGTAACACAAATTGTCTTCTGTAATGTGAGTGGGCCTTGCCCAACTGATCCCCATCCCCCTAATTCTCCCCACTCTCCCTCAGGAAGAGAGAATTCTCCGGCCTGATGGCCTTTCAACTGAGACATGGGCTCTGCCTGGCTCTACAGCAGGCTCAGGCCCTCAGACCCACGCTGGGGCGCTGCCTTTGCAGACTTGGGACACGCCAGTGGACGTAAGCCTGGGGCAGACCCCTTCCCCCTCATCTACCCTATGGGTTTTGTTCCTCTTGAACAAATATCTGAAACACTGTCCTCCCTCGTGTAGTCAGCCATTTGTTTTCACCGTACAAACGGACTCAACTTTAACTTTTATAAAATCAGCACTGGGAATTTTGTGAAAACTTTCTCTGTGCCCAGATCCTTTCAGATGTGGTTTGGGTCTTAAAAATCACCTATAAATAAGTATCAGAGGACAGAGAGATTAAGAAGACAATTTTTGCTTGGGATGATTTGGTTTGGAAAAAGGAACAGTGACAGCCCACTGTAAGATTTCAGCAGTATCTTTATACAGATGACAACTAGCAGACCCAGATATGTCTTTTGTAAATAATGAGCTTTTCAGGACCAACACTCACTGCTCTGAAAAGTGAAAATTAAAACATTCCTTTCGGGGCCCCTGCGTGGGTCAGTCAGTTAAGCATCCAGCTTTGGCTCAGGTCATGATCTTGGGGTTCGTGGGTTCAAGCGCTGTGTCGGGCTCTGTGCTGACAGCTCAAAGCCTGGAACCTGCTTTGGATTCCTCTGGTCTCCCTCTTTCTCTGCCCTTCCCCCACTCACACTCTCTCTCTCAAATGAATAAACATTAAAAAAAAAAAAAATTAAAACCACTCCTTTAAAATAGAAACACACTGGGGGCGGCTGGCTGGTTCACAGGAAGAGCATGCAACCCCTGATCTCAAGGTCCTGCATTCGAGCCCCACATTGGGTGCAGAGATTACTGAAATAAAATTAACTTTATATATAAATAAAATACACTTTAAGAAAAACAAATTAAAAATTAAAAGTAAATAAAATACAAATACAATGAGAAATTACATATAAGGGCTTAACTACAAGGTTTACGTTCATCACGGATTGTAGTCACTATGTGTTTTATTTTTCTTTTCCTTACCTTCTAGTTGCCTATTTACTGTCTTTCATCTTAAAGCTGATTTATCATCATTAATGTTAGTATGTGTCCCATATCATCAATTATTAAAATGTTACCTTAAAAATAAAAATCCTAGGGCGCAGGGCTGGCTCAGTTGGTACAACCTGCTACTCTTGATCTCAAGGTCAGGAATTCAAGCCCCACACTGAGTGTAGAGCCTATTTAGAAAAATAAAAAATAATAAAATAAAAACCCTAATTCTGATTCATTGTTTGATTCTGGGCTTTTTTCCTGCTCTCATTGTTTTTCAACTTTGTGTCTCTGTCCCCCTAAAATGTAAATTCAGCTATGATTTGAATACAATTCGGCACTTTTTGAAGAGAATGTAATGAACAGTTATTTGTTACCTCAGGGCAGTTTGCAGAAAAATAGAGATTATCATATAATAGGCAATTTCTGAACTCTGGCTAAGATCCTTGGGCACCTGGGTGCCTCAGCTGGTTAAGCACCTGACTCTTGGTTTCAGCCAGGTCGTGACCTCACCTGTAGGGAGTTGTAGCCCCGAATCCGGCTCTGCGGGCTCTACAGACTCTGGGCTGGCGGCACGGAGCCTCCCTGGATTCTGTCTCTCCCCTCTCTCTCTGTCCCTCCCTCCTTTGCAATGTCTCTGTCTCCAAATAAAAATAAACTTAATAAAAAAAAAAAAAAACTCTTGGGGAATTTAGCTTAGCCTTAATAAATGATAAATTGTAAAAGGTACATGCCATCTCAGTTGGTCCTCTTGATTGTCATTAGCACTTTAATCTGTCATTATTCCAGGTGAAATGACAAATGGTTTTGTTTTTCTGTCACAGCACATTACTGTATTTCTTTCCTTCCTTCTCTTTTCACAATCTGATTATAAATGTTCTTGGGCAAGATACAAAGAAACAGCTCTACAATGTACACCAGTGGAGTCTGTGCTTAGCTAAAAGCGGCCAGGAGAAAGATGACAGAAAAATAGCCATGGTTTTGTTTGAAATTGTACAGTGAACATGGCAGTAGACTGAAGGATTACCCGGAAGCCACTATCACTGCATAACCTCCATTCTGTCAATACCCAGGGCCTCCTCACTGCAGATAAAACTACAGTGTATTTGGATGCCTAGAAAAAGATTTGGATTAAATGGCAACCACTTGTAACTTTTTTCCAGATCCCTACAAAATTCTTTTCCCTATGAACGTGTTCCTCCGACACAGTAGGAAAGCACACGTTTTAGAAACATTCCTAGTAGTTTGGGGACTGCAGGATCTTCTGTCTGTGGAGAGAGGAGTATTTTCAGAACCTCTCTCCACATGCGGACTTTCAGTCAGAAGGTGTGAAGCCTGTCTGTCACTGCCCACAGGTCTGAGATCCTGGGCTTGTCATTTAGCATCTGCATCTTGTGAAGAAGGGATTGGAAAGCATCGACCTGACAGGGCTACTCAGAGGATGCAGCGGGACAGTGTACGTTATAGTGTTTGATAGCAGCACGTCTCATGGAAAGACAAGGAGATGCAAATGTGAGCCACACCTGTAATTACACTGTTTTCAGGCAGCCATATTTTAACACGTAAAAAGAGGGGCATCTGGGTGACTCGTGGTTGAGCATCTGACGTCGGCTCAGGTCATGATCTCTGGGTTCATGAGTTCGAGCCCCACATCGAGCTCCTCTGCCCCCCACCCCACGCATGGGCGCACTCTTCTCTCTCAAAAATGAACACTTTTTAAAAATCCAAAAACTAAAAAGAAACCAGTGAAATGAATTTTAACAATATTAGCATTTAACTTAATATATTCAAAGTATCATTTCAACAGGTAATCAATACAAAAAATAACTGAAATGGTTTACATTCCTTAAATACTAAACCTTTGATATCCAGCATATATTTTACATTATAGCAGATTTTGATGAAGACTAGCTACATTTCATGGGCTTAATAATCATTATATGACCAGTTGTCACCCAACTGGATAGTACAGGCACAGATGTGAAATGAGTCACACAAACTAGTGGTTCATTTAGCAGGCAAAGCAGGAAGGATCTAACCCATGCTGGTAAAATGGTTGTTTCAGACTCTGGGAACTTCACGATTTTTTCCTAAAGTAGGCATCATCTCCTTTGATATGTTGAATTAAAAGAACAATACTGAAACATGTACAGTAAAAGTCTCCCCACACGATTTCAAACCTAAGCAATATTGTTAGCGACTACAGATTACATGTGGGAAAGTGGGCTTCGTGATACTTCTGGAAAATCACCAATTCTCTTATGGCTCCTTTGGTTTTTAGCTATGATGACCCCTAGATTCTACCTCTCTGGTTTGCTTACTATTTTCATGTGGAAGAGATTTCTTTTCCAGAGTTTTAGGTCTGTTAAAAAACATTATGAACTTTGCTTTATACCCTACATAGTACACACTCCCTGAATATAACTTTTTATATACTTTCGAATATATACTTACCCATTTTGTGTCTTTCCAGTGATCCCTTTTTATAACCTGGCTGCATGAAGAAACTGGAAGTCAGAACGACTCTTTTGACTGGCTGGAGTTTCAAAGGACATCATGCTGGAGCGCCTGGGTAGCTCAGTTGGTTGAGCATCTGCCTCTTGGTTTCAGCTCAGGTCACGGTCTCCTGGGTTTGAGCCCGCATCAGGCTCTGAGCCTGCTTGGGATCTCTCTCTAAATGAACAGACAGACAATGACACCCTGCTCGTACTTGGTACTGGTCATCAGAATTCTCACTTTGGAAATCTAGTCTACTCATAGTTTTCCAATCAATGGACCGTTTCCTTTATGAATTTAGACTTTACGTATTTCTCCCAAAGGTACATGCCTGTGCTTTATACACGGTGGGCTCGGTGAGAGAGACATTGGGGAGACGGGCAGGGGGGCACGTGGGGCACGCAGGTGAAAAAGCGCTTCCCGAAGAAGGCGGTGTGCGTGGCTGGGGATATCCCCTCCCTCTGAGAACGAGACTCCCCTGGCAGGTTAAAGGGGAGCACAGAATCGTATTGCCGTAGATGTGAACAAAAGACAGGACCTGGTGAACCCCTAAGTGTCCCCAAGCAGGCTGTTTTGCAGAGTAACGAGAAAACAAAGCTAGAGGTGCTGCAGTGTTGTGTCCCCGCGCCGGGGCCGGCCCCGGGACGGCGAGGGGCTGCAGGTCCGCGCTCCCGCCGCACGGCGACACGGGTCGCACAGAGCCCGAACCTGGGAGCCCGTCACACCACGGAGTCCGGGGACCAGGGCTGTGCCGACCGGCGAGTCGCGCGCCACCTAGAGGAGAGCTCGTTCTGCCGGTGCTTTCTGTGTACCGGGAGGGCTTCTTCCCCCCGCGCGACGGGCGAAAGGAAGCGGGCATTCCACGCCCAAGGGCATTCCGAGCGGAGGTCGGAAGGCAGCGACCAGGCGGGGACAACGACCTCCGGGCATCCCCGCCCCGATCCGCGCTTCTCCCACCGCGCAGGCGCGGGAAGGGGCGGGGCCGGCGCGGGAAGGGGCGGGGCCGGCGCGGGCGGAGGCGGGAGGCGATTCGCCGGATTGGTCGCGCGTCCGCGGGTCACGTGGCCGTCGCACCGCCGAACGGAGTTCGCCAGCTCTTCAGAGGCCGGCCCCAGACACCCCGGCGGCCGCGGGTCCTGCGCGAGGTGCCTCTGCCTCAGCTTCCCGCGTCCGCCCCGAGGATTTGGCGCCCCCATCCGATAAGTGTGAGGGAGGTGGGTACGCAGAGGGCGCTCCCCGACGGCTGCCGGGCGGCGGCGGGGGTCCGGGTGGCTGCGCCTGGGGCGTTGCGGGGGCCGCGGCGGGGGAGGCAGGGCCGGCGGCGACGGGCTGCCCCATTGGCTGGGTCGGTTTTGGCGCGCTCCGCCGTCCGCGCTCCCTATTGGTTGGCGGGCGCGTCCCGGACGCGTGCGCCACGGCGGGAGCCGCGGGCCAGGCCGCGAGCTGCGGGTCCCCGGCCCGGCCGCGGCGCCCTGGGGCAGTCGGTGCCGTGAGGTGCCGGACCTGCGCGTGCGCGGCTCTCGGGGCGATGCGGAACCGCCACCCCCTGTGCGGCTCGCTGGCCGGGATCCGAGGGGTCCGCAGCCTGGCTCCTGGGGGCCGGTCGCTGGACCCTGCGTTCCCGGCTTGGGGACCCCGGCGTCTCGGGCTCCTTGATCAGCGTTTCCTATGGCGGAGAGGCGAGGGTGCAGGGTGCTGATCACGGTTAGATAAACACGTGAAGGACTGCACTTGGGTCAGTGGCCCTCACCTGTTGTAACCCCGACACCTACTGAAGACCGTTTACGTCGCAGTTTAGGAGCCAAACGAGGACATTAGAAGTTTAAGAAGCAGCCCGTGCACTCTCTTTTCTCGTCTCTTCCGTTCCGTTTTATTTATTTAATTTCTTTTTGAGAGAGAGAGAGAGAGAGACACAGAATCTGAAACAGGCTCCCGACGCGAGGCTCGAACCCACGATCCGCGAGATCCTGACCTGAGCCGAGGCCGGATGCTTAACAGACTGAGCCACCCAGGCGCCCCTCTTCCGTTCTGTTTTAAACAGTGTTCATGACCGAGTAAATGATTTGAGGATCCCGGGCTGCGACCCTCACTCGGAGAGTAAACACTGCTCAGGGTCGTGGGTCCCCACCCGCCTTTCCCTAACCTGCAGTAGGCTAGAAACGGGCTGTGTGAGTGCTGGGGCCCAGGAGGTGTCCTAGTTTGAAATCACTGCACTCAGTAAAGGCAGACACCAGCAAATCAGGGACATCTATTTGGCAGGCATAGACATGTATCAGGGAGATCTGTTTGGCAGGTATAGACACGTCCAGGACCGTCAAAGGTTGGGTTTGGAGTGAGTGCTGGCCCCTTGGTCTCGTTAACCACATCCCATAATCCCTTTCTCTCCCTCTTCCTTCCCTCAGTGTCTCACTCAGTTCATGGTGATGGGTCAGCGTTCCCTACAGATGTAAATACAGAATCTCATTTGATTGGATATTAAATCACTACTAACTGCTGGTTACCAGAGCCAGTTTTATTACTGCCTAAAGCTGCCTTCGAAACCATGAAGTTAGAATGCTATTCTTTTTTTTTAAGTTATTTATTTTAAGAGAGACCCGGAGACAGGGAGTGGGGGAGAGAGAGAATCCCAAGCAGGCTCTATGGGGACAGCACAAAACCTTGAGATCCTGACCTGAGTCTAAACCAAGAGTTGGACACTTAACCCAGTGAGCCACCCAGGGGCCCCTAGAATGCTATTCTTAAGGATAGACCTGAGCGTACCCAAGTATTTGGTGACCATTTTTGCTTCTCTTGGTGACCGTTTCTCAGATCCTTTTGAACCCTGTATTTAATGGAGGACAGAATAGTGTTTTGTAAAACTGTTTAGAATACATACTTTTCCTTTTGTAACAAGATGTTTCGAACCTGAATTATTTGTGTGTGTGTGGGTGTGTGTGTAGTACAGATATTAAGAGTCACTAAAGTTAGTCACTTTGGTCATTGATAGGACTGCGTTTGGGTGCAGGGAGATAAGATAGTTCCGCCATACAGTAGCAGGATTTCTGTATTTCAAGTATTTTCAACAACAACAAAAAAAGCTGACTCCACTTTCAGGTGCAAGCCATTTTCTGTTTATGAATTACCAACTTTTTTTGCTTCACCAGGTGTATCATGAATCCCAGTATGAAGCAGAAACATGAAGACATCAAAGAGAATATAAAGGTACGTGTTAGAATCATTTTTATTTGTTGTAGAAAGCATGTGGTTAGAAGTAGTTTGACGTAATTTAAAAAAATTTTTTTAAGTTTGCTTATCTTGAGAGAGACAGAGAAAGCTTAAGAAGGGGAGGGCAGAGAGAGGGAGAATCCCAAGCAGAGGGTCAGCACAGAGCCCGACATGGGACTCGAACTCAAAGTTCACAAAACCATGAATGGGATCGTGACTGAGCTGAAATCAAGAGTTGGGGGCGCTTAGGGGCGCCTGGGTGGCTTAGTCGGTTAGGCGTCCGACTTTCACTTAGGTCATGATCTCACGGCTCGTGGGTTCGAGCCCCGCGTCGGGCTCTGTGCTGACTGCCAGCTCAGAGCCTGGAGCCTGTTTCAGTCTGTGACTCCCTCTCTCTCTGACCCTCCCCTGCTCATGCTGTCTTTCTCTCTCCTAGAAATAAATAAAAAACATTAAAAAAAAAAAAAGAGTTGGGGGCGCTTAACAGGCACCACCCAGGCACTCCTAGTTGTGACATAATTTAGCAAAATTTAACCTGGCTGTAGTTTCTATAAACTTTGAGGCACCGAACTTTTAGCCAGAGGACAGGTAACAACAGAGGGCCTTTAAAAAAATTAATTACGGTGAACAGTAAGTTTTATGATCCATGAATGTGTGATGTCTTTCCATTTATTTAGGTCATCTTTAAATTTCTTTGAATACTGTTTTGAAATTTTCAGAGTACTGAGTTTCCTACTCCTTTTGTTTAACTTTCTCCGAGGTACTTTATATTTAATGCTGTCGCAGATAGAATTGTTTCTTGAATTAAACTTTCCGTGTGCTCATCAGTACTGTATAGAAAACAGGTGATTTTTATGTTTTGCATTTGAACTTGTGTCCTGCAGCCTTGCTGAAATTGTTGATTAGATCTAACAGTTTTTTAGTAGATTCTTTAGGATTTTCTGTAAATAAGATTGTTGTTGCTTTCTTTCCACTCCTCCATTTTCTGAAATGATTTTTACTAAAATCCTTTGTGTCTCTGACCACAGAGACGCCCCTTGCCTTATATTACACATGTTTGCAGAATGTGTTCATGCTCTTTACCATCTAACCTGCTGGTTATGCTGTATTTCTTGAATCCCCATATAATACTGTCACTGGAAATCTTATCCCAAATATTTATTTTTCTAATTATAGGAAGAGACTTTAATTTTGAACTTGTGATTTTAACTGACTTTGCTTCGAAGCTTCTAGCTGAATTTACAACTTAACTAGGTTTTGCCACACAACTTAGCTGCAGAGGGTTTCTGAGAATGACCACATCTTCAGGAAATCTATCAGATTGCAGAATCAAGTTAAATAGAGTAAATGAAAGCCTTTCATAAGTGATAGCAGATGCTTTCCGATAGGTGGTTTACCTTGCCTTAGTCAGTATCCTTATATTATTTTCTTAAATAATACTGTGCATTGATAATTGGTGTAACATTGTCAAATACTCCAAAATAGTCAGCAGTATAAAGGTCTCCGTTAACAGTTATCAGTATACGGCCAGTTTGTTTCATCTACATCTTCATTCACGCCTCCTTAAGTCACCTAAGTATTTTGAGGCAAATCCCAGATTTCAGCAGATCCTTCTATTTAAAGAAGAATCTGTTTACTGGCTAGAGTAAAACTATCTGGTATATAAAGGGACTAGAGTTCTGGTTGGTTCTGATTCAGCCTCCAAAACTGTGACCTTGGGCGAATTATTTAGCATCTCAGCCTTGGTTTACATCTCTGTAAAACAAAAAAATTGGACCAAAATTAGATCTGTGAGGGGCGCTTGGGTGGCTCAGTTGGTTGAGCGTCCGAATTCAGTTCAGGTCGTGCTCACAGTTTACTTGGGTTCGAGCCCTACTTTGGGCTCTGTGCTGACCGCTCAGAGCCTGGAGCCTGCTTTGGATTCTCCCCCTCTCTCTGCCCCTCACCTGCTCCCGCTCTATCCCTCTCTGTCTCCTAAAAAAATTAAGACGTTAAAAAAATTTTTTTTTAAATCTAGATCTGTAAGAGTGAATTATGGTTGCTCATGGATTCCCTACCAATTAATTGTATGCGAAATTCCATGTGAGTAGTGCTCTTGTGCTTTTTTTTTTTGAGAGAGAGAAAGGTTCACAGAATCTCGAATTGTTTTATAAAAAGATTATGGGCTGTTAATGTCTAAGAACATTTTGGCTCTAAAGAGTCTGTCACTTCAGTGTATAATCTGTGTAAAGAAAATGACAATAGCAATGTTACATCTTTGGGGCAGGATGCTTACACGTATGAAAATTAATCTTGACAATGGTCTTTTTTGTTCTGGCCGTGAGTTATCTGGCTTCTTTGGCCATCATAAGTAGCAAGCATTTAAATCAATTAACACCTCCCATTTGTAAGGATCCAAAGTTAGGTTTTCTTCTATTTGTCTGCAGGCTGGTGACTAATCTATAATCTAAACTACATCTGCAGGGTTGGTGTAATGTTTGTTCTCAGAGTAGTTGGCATTTGTTCTTAGGAGATAATGATCAGCGGCAGGAACCTTACCGTGGGAAAGCGAGCTCCCTCCGCGAACTGCAGCGGGGGGTCCGGGAGTCCGAGCCTTTCTCACGCTGCTTTGGTGTCAGGTTCTTGCTGCCCTTGTTTGAGTGTTCACCATTGTTTGCTATCCCGTGGTGGCAGCATAACTAATGATTTTTTGTAAAAACAGGGCTTTCAGATCAGGAAACCTACAGAAAGCTATTTACATATTTTAAGGAAGGGCTTATTTTCTCCAAAACTGCAGTCTGGGCACTTTCCAGTACCTCGCGGGCCATTTGTCTCCTAACGAATAGGCTTGAGCAAAACTGCTTCTGCATTCGGGTCCTCTTACAGGTGTATTTGGTTTTGTGTAAAGTATGTTCTTGAAAATTATATTCCTGGGGCACCTGGATGGATGGCTCAGTCAGCTGAGCCTCTGACTTTGGCTCAGGTCGTGATCTCACACGGTCCTTGAGTTTGAGCCCCGCTCTCAGTGCAGAGCTAGCTTCCGACCCTCTGTCTCCCTCTGTCTCTCTGCCCCTTCCCCACTCACACTCTTTCACACAAATAAACATTTTAAAAAGGAAAATTATATCCCTTTGGTAAATACATACAAGTGTGTTAGGGAACATTCACTATTTAACAGAAGTCTGAGATGAATCCTTTTGATTAGGGGAAGAAGTTATTTTGCATAGTAAATAATTAACCTTTTTCCCCAATTTACCTCTTCCGTGGGTTTCTACCATAAATGCTGAGATGTTTGGTACATTTCTAGTTTCTGTGTGGCAGATCTTTTTAAGAGGGAATACAGATACTCCTGTTTTACTAGAATTCATTACATATGGTTTGAAGTATTAGAGCTTAGAAATTTTGTTGTATTTTCGTTTTAACTAGATACAATTAGTTGAGAAATGACTGTAATAGCATATATTGAAATGGAAGGAGGAAAGCTGCTCGTGTCCAGGTTGGGTAATATGAGCCATTCTTCGGATTTCTTCAAACTTTGTTATAATTTTAGGGAGATAACAGGTTTGCTAGTTGAATAAGCCAATGGGTTGTTCATATGCAGCATTATAAAATTATAGCAGAACAGGGGTGCCTGGGTGTCTCAGTTGGTTAAGTGTTTGACTTCAGCTCAGGTCATGATCTCACCGTTGGGGAGTTCAAACCCTGCATTGGGCTCTGTGCTGACAGCCCAGAGCCTGGAGCTGCTTCAGGTCCTGTGTCTCTGCCCCTCCACCCTGTCACACTTCTCTCTCTCTCTCTCTCTCTCTCTCCCTCTCAAAAATAAACATTTTAAAAAGGGCACTAAAATAAAATTATATAGCAGAACAAATACTAGTGTTCTTCATGTTTCTTTTTTCCTAAATTATAGCAGGAATAAAAGAACAACAACCCATATAGCAACTCAGTAACCAGATAATAAATTATGTTGATTTCTAGAATAGTCCTGTCCCAAGAAGGACTCTGAAGATGATTCAGCCTTCTGCAGCTGGAGCTCTCGTTGGAAGAGAAAATGAGGTATGTGCTACCAGGCTGCAATGGGGTACCGTTGATCCTGCCTCAGTCACTGAAACCTGGAAGTAACTCCAGACTAACAGTTGCATGTTTCTCACACCGGTGGTTGGCGTGTGGGTAGTTCAGGTTCGGAAGTTCAGCATTGGTATGAATACCTGTGCTAGGACTGGGACGATATAGTAAGTTCTGAACAGCCTATAGCAGTAATGTTTGATGTTTGGGAATAAAATGTTAGACTCAGGATAAAATCACTGGTGAGGGCTCTTAGACTTGCAAGTTTGAAATTACTGTCTTTCTGTAGTACTTCATGATTAAACAGTAAACATGATTTCAGCTAAGCCTTTAGACCCAAGCCTAATCTAGTTACTGCAAATAAAATTTCTAAAATAACTATACATTTTCATAGTTTTAAAATGTGTGGTTATTTAAAAGATCCAAAGATACCAAAAGGACAGGTGAGTGCCCTATTTTTAATACGTATGGACTGCCCACACCACCCAACTTTCATTCATTAAGTCAAAATAAATGAGATTGATGTATGTATTTTCATGATAGTTGGTTAAAGGCTTGTCCAAAAGGAAACATTGGAACGACCAGTCAGCATCCAAGAAGGCCAGCTGCGGAGGGGTCACTGCCCCAGAACACAGCGAAAGTAAAGATGTTAGTGGAGTTACTCAAGAAGCATTCGATTTCATGATTGCAGGTATGTAGTATGGATGACTTTTATCTTAAGTTTCCTAATAAAGGTAAATATTTGTCATGCAGTTATGAATTCTGCACATAGCCTCTTAATCTGGGGACATAGATATTTTCCTCAAATGTGGTAATTTAAAATTTCTTATGGTTGTAAATATACATACACTGTAAGTTGGGCAGGCCTTACTGTTTGTTAAGATCTAAATAAGGATGAAATAGTAAAGAAAAGGATAGTAATTAATTAAGGGTTATAAAACCTGGAGATCAGTTTTTCATTAGAAGAGTATCTAGCAAATGGATTTGAAGAAGAGGATTCAAGTGCGGCAGAAAATGCGGGAGGCGGGCGCGTGTCCTAGTTGTTACTGGGATGGCGGCGGAGACAAAGCAAAGCCAGGGATGCTTCATCAACCTTGTGGAAGAGTTTGTGGAGTAGAAAAAAAATTAATGTTTTTTTACAGCATCACATAACAGGAATTGTCTTCAAGGTCTATATGTAAAATATTGATTTATTTTAGAAAATCCATCCTCGCAATATTGGAAAGAAGTGGCAGAAAAACGGAGGAAGGCTCTCCATGAAGCACTTCAGGAAAATGAGAAAGTATGTGCCGAATGTAATCTGTGGCAGTTCTTAACATTTGAGGACTGTTTTCTTTTTAGTGCTTAACATGTTTGGTTAGAGTGATATAAATTAGCTTTAATGCTGGCTTAAGAAAAGTTTAATTAGAAAGGAGCTAGGCATCAGAATTGTGATAGGAAAGAAGCTTACTGTGGCCAGAGCCGAAGGTAGCTGTGCTGTTAGGAAGCTTCGTGCTGCATGTGTCTATCAGATACGTACCTGGAGGCGTATTGGTTGGGTGTGGAGCATGGCAAATGTATGAAATACTGAACTCTGCTTATGTCATACAGCTTCATAAAGAGATTGAAGAGAAGGACAATGAGATTGCCCGCCTGAAAAAGGAAAATAAAGAATTGGCGGAAGTAGCAGAACATGTACAGTATATGGCAGAGGTGATAGAGGTAGGTATTTCGACATTCACCTGACGCAGAATCCTCTGTTTTGACGGGAGGAGGTAGTGTAATCAGTAAGGGTTTGGGCTCTGGAATCCAGTTTCCTGGGTTTGAGTCTCCCCTCCCTGCCTCACACCATAAAGTTTGTTAAGTTTGGCAAGTTCTATATCTTGTCAGGCCTTTGTTTTCCTCATTTGTAAAATGGATGATAGTGCACGCTTTGTATGCTTGATATGAGGATAAGGAGTTACAACAATGAAAGTTTCGGAAGTCCTTGCACTTGAGAAGAGCCCAGTGATTGTAGGGATTATCGTGAAGCAACAGAACAGCTACTTTCTTGTAGAAATACAAAAAGACATTTACAAGTGAAAAATTTATGGAAAAAATTTTACAGTTCAGATTTTTAGACTGGCTTTAATTTAACTTTAATACCAGTGTGACATTCAGTCATTTATAAAACTGTTAATCGGTGCACTATGTAAGTTTGGTAGTCTTATCTGACTTTTCAATTTGGAAGAATCTAATGTGTTTATAAGAATTAGCCTGCAGGGCGCCTGGCTGGTTCAGTCAGTAGAGTGAGTATGTGACTTGATCTCAGGGTCATGAGTTTGAGCCCTAGGTTGGGTGTAGAGGTTACTTTAAAAAAATTAGCTTGATAATTGTTATTTTACAGTCTTGAACTGAAAAATAGGTCTTGGGTGCCAGGGTGGCTCAGTCAGTTAAGCATCCAACTTTGGCTCAGGTCATGATCTTGTGGTTTGTGGGTTCGAACCCTGCATCGGGCTCTGTGCTGACAGCTCAGAGCCTGGAGCCTGCTTCAGATTCTGTGTTTCCCTCTCTCTCTGCCCCTCCCCTGCTCATGCATGTGTGTGCTCTCTCTTTCTCGCTCTCAAAAACATTTAAAAAAATAGGTCTTAAACTTACTCCTTTTTACAAAAAAAAAAAAAACCCATTGTGCTGGTAGGAAGAAAGTTTTTCAAATAAAAGCTTGTCTTTTACCAAATTGCTTACATTTTAAAGCCATGACAGAATTAATGTTTGAAGTTTCATTTGGAAGTACTGTAATAGCTCACTTTTTTTTTTTGGTAAGAGCTCTCTTAACTGCCATGAAAGTATTGGTTCACAGCAGACTGGAATTAGAAAACCTGGTCCTTCACTATAGTTAGCTTGAGAAGTAGTGATTTGAATTACACTGTGAAAGCATGTCAGTGCTTTAAAAAAAAAAAAAAAATGAGTGAATTAGGGGGCACCTGGCTTAAGTCAGTTAAGCATCTGACTCTTGATTTCAGCTCTGGTCATGATCTCCCAGTTCTTGAGTCCGAGCCTGTTGTTGGGCTTTGCACTGACAGTGTAGAACCTGCCAGGGATTCTCTCTCCCTGCTCACTCACACTTTGTCTCTGTCTCAAAATAAATAAACTTGAAAAAAATGAGCAAATTATTAAGCACTATGGCTTTATGAAATATGGTTTATCATGGTGGAAATTTTGATATAACATTTGATTGTAGGTGAATTTTTTTTTTTTTTAATGTTTTATTTATTTCTAGGAGAGAGAGAGCGTGAGCAGGGGAAGGTCAGAGAGAGAGGGAGTCACAGACTGAAACAGGCTCCAGGCTCTGAGCTGGCAGTCAGCACAGAGCCCGACGCGGGGCTCGAACCCACGAACCGCGAGATCATGACCTAAGCGAAAGTCGGACGCTCAACCGACTAAGCCACCCAGGCGCCCCCGATTGTAGGTGAATTTAATGGAGAAGCATTATGAAAAGGACCTCATTAGAACATTGAGGGTCAATTAGATCAGCATACTGCTAGTGGACTTGGACTTTAAGCATTTGCAATAAATTGTTCATTTATTCTTTTGAAAGAGACTGCATGATGGACCTCTGGATAACTTGGAATCACCAAATAGTCAAGAATTTGATTCTGAAGAGGAAACAGGAGAGGACTCTTCAGCGGAAGACTCAGAAATTGGTACACATGCTGAAGAAGTTCCACCTTCCTCTACAGACGCAAAGCCACATGTATGAGATTCATTAATTCCTGACTCTTGAGAAATACACTGCCAAAGTTTACCTCCACTATAGTTCTTTGTAGCAGAGCAGACAAGTGTATAATGCAAAGTGGGAATCAAACTTTCTTGTTTGAATCCTGGGACCCTGTTGTATTAAAATACAAATACTATGTATTTTAAATCTGCAATGTTTTATGTAAATAGCATTTTCCCAGTT